>NC_051180.1:45838952-46123952 GCF_013339695.2 Rhipicephalus sanguineus | reverse complement strand
CGCATTCCTGTCTATCATTCGCAGCATTGTCCTGAGGTTACTTTCAAGGCAACTTTGTATTCTTGAAATATCAGCTCCATAATTGTATTGGCAGAACGCAGAAATAATATGCCAGAAACAAACTCAAAAGCCAGGTCCTTCAATTGAAGGACCCTGGTAAAGGCAAGAGTCGGCAAAATTGAACAGAAGACCCAACAGAGTACAACAAAAAGCATAAGGTAGCAGTAAACTTACGTAAATTATCAACCCCTTTTCAAAGCTAGCAGATATTCAGCGCATTTCCACGTTAATGACGTAGCCTATACATAAAGAGCTATTCGTGCGCGAACGCATGCCCGTGCCACACATACACACGCGTGTCACGAGCACGTGGGCCCTTCTCGAAGTGTCCCCCCTTTCGCCCCCGCGGAAGAAAAGGTGCATGGCGTGTCGTCCAGCGGCGGCCTCTGGCTGCACGCTGCTGGGTCGATAAGACTCGCGGCTCCTAATGGTCGATCCTCTGAGCGAAAAATGAGACATCCGCTATCTCGCCAGCGTCGTTTGGGCGGCTGCAAGCGATGCTCCTGGCGGCCTCGTAAGGAAGAGCGCATCCCCGAAAGTGAACGTGCTCCGCGTATCAGCGCCAGCAATCAATGAAGCGGCCCAACGATGCCACGGCGGCAAAGGGGCCGAAAAGAAGGGTGTGCGGTGTTTCTATCAAGCCTGCTAGCATAAACGTATGAGGCAGGAAGGGGGGGGGGGAGGAGGGGGGGTCATAAGGGGCACGATTTGGGCGATGGCCGTAAAGTGGCAAAATGGCGCAACGCCTGCTGCCCAGGTGGGCTGAGATACTAGTGTATATACTATATATAAGCCACTAGATCCATGCACTCTTTTTCTTCCGTCTCATTTCTATGTTTGACGTTTCAAAGGCTGCGCGGAGAAGTTTGCGCGTCGAGTGCAAGTTCGGCTCGATTGACGGGACGTTGAAGATAATCGTATGCGCGGTGACCGTCGATTATCCACTATGAGCTCGAAGCACGGGAGCGAGGCCGATAAAGGTGCGCGCATCCCCTATCGGGTTGCGCTCCCAGTAATTTCGTGGCCTCAAATCATTTTTATAAAGTGTGCATTAGCTCTCAGGGCTTTCTTTCTCATGAATAGGGATTTTAGTAAAGTAAGAAACCCATTCATATAAACATTTCATTTCAATTTTGTGCTGTTCGTACCAGGAAGAACGTCACCGCCACTTTAAACTGGTTCGATCCGCACACGCGATATCTCTTTGAAAGCTCACATGCCACCAAAGCATGGATTTGTACCTCACATTTGATGTGGCTTTCGCATTAGACCTTATTCCCACTAAAATGATTGTAAGCTTCCAGTGAATAATCGACCGTAACTATTTGTGCTGACGCTATAGGAACGCTTTTAGGAGCCCGTCGGACAGATCTTGTAACGTGCTTATGCTCTCGTGTGCACGTACGCGGGGTGCCCAGTTGCGCTTCTATTATATGCGCGCGACGCGGACTGGTTGTGAATTACCAAGCGATTCCCACTACACACAAGCATAAGTGTGGTCATTACAGGCGGTTCATGGTGAGAATTAACATCACTCGCGACGCATTTTCCTTCCCGCGAAAATATGCTTGAAGTTCTCGCAAGCATGTTCCCGGCTACGACATGGTCGCAATCGTATACTCTATATACGCTATGTGACATCATCATCTTACTTATATGTTAATTAAAGAGAGGGAAAAACCTGTAGGCCCTAGCGCTCCATTTGGACAAAGCGATATGATGCCATTTTGTGAAGCTGTGTCAGTCAGTGACTCGCACGACTTCTAGTTCATGGCCGTCTGTGAAGTATTCAAAATAGCGAGTTGCTGGGTTAGTTGGCTCAGCATCTTGCCTAGGGGAGCGCAGAAGCCTGTGCGCTTCTTCCTGTCCTGCAGTGCACTTCCGAACCGCTTCCGCGCTACCCTACGCAATATGTGAATTATTAATGCGAATGATTCTATAAAATCTAAACTGGGGCTCCAGAAGCAGTTTCCTGCGGTTAGCACCTTCCTTACACTATTAATTACTGCGAACGCGCCTGGTTTTGCTCGAAAGCAGGCAAGAACATCTGAATGTTATGGCAAAGTCGAGGAGAGGAATACGCCGCTGCCGCTTTAGTGGCCGGCTGTGTTGAAAGCGGTGGCAAATGGGGAGCATTAACTGCATCCCGGGGTTCGCTTGGCCTAGAAAAGCGCCGCGTCGTCCACACGCAAAATTCAGCGACGCCGGCCGGTTTGGTCGTTTCGTGGCTGAGCTGTGTAAACATGCCGCGCGAGCGTGTGCAACTGATCCCCATGCGATTGTTCGGGAGGTTACTGACTCCGCCGCCCTCTGGTGGGACGCTAAATATACTCGGGCACGAATTTGAAGAATCCGCGCACCCAATGTCGCTATTTCGGGGCAGCGCGCGAGGAAGCGTGCGTTCCGCCGCCGCCACCACCATAACCACCGCTTGAGCGCGCGTGCGTTTTCCAAATACTCACCGATATATAGGGACAAATCCCTTTGTTACGGTCCGCGTGCTATTGCTTAACAGCTGCTTTGAACACGGCCGCTTTATGTTTTCCTTGTCGCTCCCTCGCTGCAAATGGAGGCCTTCGTAAAGGTTATCATTATTATTATTATTATTATTATTATTATTATTATTATTATTATTATTATTATTATTATTATTATTATTATTATTATCGTTGTTGTTGCTGTTGTTGTCACTTGATATACATGCACAAATGCACGACACAAGTGAAATAGTGATTTCACTTGTTGAATGTGGCCAGCTTATTGACAAGACGCTGGGAAATGGGCCGTCGTATTCAGGTGTTTCACTTTGTATACGAACCTCTATGAGCTGCCCGGTGACTTTTCAAAATGCGCTTAACAAAGAAATAAATCAGATTTGTTATGGACCAATCCACGCCCCATAGCTTTTGGGAAGAATTGCATAGAACACACGAACGCTCTTTCCTCATATCATGTTTCAATATAGTGTCAACAGCATTTTTTCGGGTTCATAAGTCAAGTAAATTCTTTTCTCACGCCGTCATGCGTATAGGAGCCGCTCACCGGATAGCCCGCCTCTCAAGAATATTCGCAAAACCAATCGGAGCACTCAGAGCGGGGGAACTGGGGGGGGGGGGGGAGGGAACTGCCCGGGTGGGAGATAGCTTGCTTTATCCCCCACCACACACACACACACACACACCAAACAAACACACACCACACACACAACACACACACACACACACACACACACACACACACACACACACACACACACACACACACACACACACACGCGCGCGCGCGCGCACACACACAAAACAATAGAAATGAAAATAAAAATCAACGGTTCAGGGTGCTAGAACCACGACGTCGCTTCGCGGCTCGTCTTCTCTCTCGCTGATCAGCGACGCCCTATTCCCCGCTGCCTCCGATGCGCGCGTCTTGAAGGGTCCTGACGGGACCCCACACGGACAGCCGGCTGACAAAGGCCACGCGAACTCCCAGAAACAGCTTTACGGATCTTCAAACTGGAGAGCCCTTTATCTGCCCGTTTCTTTTACACCGAAACTGAGCAAACTATCTAGAGATGTGCGGATGCTGCTGGAGCCGCGCTGTGTTCGCATACTGCGACATGTCGTGATTCAGTATTCGCAACTTTCAGCTACGGTGGCGCCGCCACGCGGCAACCAGTGAAAGCCGCATTCTTTCGGATAGAACGGAAACTTGCCCGGTGACAACGTTTTTCGTCGTCGGTGTGTCCTGCATATTTGTCACATACTTGTGTGGCATATCTGAACCTTTGCTTCTAATGGGTAAACCGCAAGAGAAATATTCTTTCGACATGCAAACAAGAATAACTGGCGGTTTTCCTTTGCGGCGGCAGAAAAGGATGGATAGATTCAGATAGATAGATAGATAGATAGATAGATAGATAGATAGATAGATTATGATAGATAGATAGATAGATAGATAGATAGATAGATAGATAGATAGATAGATAGATAGATAGATAGATAGATAGATAGATAGATAGATAGATAGATAGATAGATAGATAGATAGATAGATAGATAGATAGATAGATAGATAGATAGATAGATAGATAGACGATAGATAGATAGATAGATAGATAATAGATAGATAGATAGATAGATAGATAGATAGATAGATAGATAGATAGATAGATAGATAGATAGATAGATAGATAGATAGATAGAAGATAGATAGATAGATTAGATAGATAGATAGATAGATAGATAGATAGATAGATAGATAGATAGATAGATAGATAGATAGATAGATAGATAGATAGATATAATGAAGGGCGCCTGCGATGGAAAATTCTCAGGCAATGCTCGATGAGATGTTCAGAGAGCACGCTGATACCGTCACTGTGAGGTGTGTGACATTGTGCGTGCGCACAAAGTCACACTCTTTCTCGCTACCTCTACCTTTAAAACTCCCCCATCCCTTTCCCAGGTATAGTGCAGCACACCAGTTTCCCTAGACTGGTCAACATCCCTGCCTTCCTATAATACTGAAAAACTTACTTTAAGTATGTGAAGAGGCCTCTGCGTACGCACTCACGCCCACGCACCCATCTCCACACACACACACACACACACACACACACACACACACACACACACACACACACACACACACACACACACACACACCACACACACACCACACACCGCGCGCGCGCGCACGCACGCACGCACGCACATTACTGAAATTTTCAACGACCTCACACGTCACTCGTGAAAATGCCTTTCGCGCACCGACGCAATACGTGCTCCTGTCTTTACTGCTGAGTAAGGAGCTGAGAAGAAGAGCGACACGATTGCATACAGCCTCCTCAACGACCTCCGAAAGTCAAAGATCCTGTTTTTTCGCAAGTTACCTTTTTCATTTTTAGCCTTATCCGTTGTACTTTTTACATTCACTCGAAACACAACTTCCCTGCGGTCTCGAGTCGTCAAAGAGCTTATTTATCCATTTCATTTTTTTCTCTCATTACTGTTCTTGGACGACGGCCATGAACGCTGGCCACGAAACTAAGAAAAAAAAAAGTTGAGACAAGCTGGAATCTCCTCGAAAGACATCCACCCGACGTCTTTCCGCGAAGAGCTCTTCTGGCTGACACATGGCTGCTTCACACCGCGTGATGTTTTGCTTACACACAGTTCCGATCCTTGTTTCGGAAACTACGCCGTTTCCATCCGATCAGTGACGTTATTTGGACTGCGTACGCAAGAAAGACGAGGCAAATATTTTGCCCATCGGGCGAAGGCCCTGCCCACGTGGCAAAGAAAACGTGTGCTCGCCAAACACTGCGCCGCAGAGCTAAACGATCCAGGCTGACTATGCCTGAGCGATTGTTTTGACTGGAAGGGAAGGGCCGCTTCCTCGGGGTTATTGTTCGTTCGTGCGTTAGGCTCTGGTTGCGCGAGCCGTTTAAATAAAGAGAAGAAAAGCCGCTATGGCCTGTCCGTGGCTGTCAACAAAAGGTTGTTAGCCACTGACTCACCTTCGAAAAGGAACCCCTAAATGCAACATGGAAAAATGTACAGTTTCAAGAAAAGGACCGTAGAAACAGATTTTCCGGCGTCGTTTTGTCCGAGTATTCCCCCGTTTGATTCTCGTCAACCTATATAGAGCATTTTACGTAGGACACACGAGCGCCTTCACCTTCACCTGTTAAAACGAATGTTTTCTTATTTTTGTATATTTTGTATAATTAACAAGGCGATGAAAAGTCGAATGCGCCAACCCAACCTTTGTCATGCATATGCGTCTACCGCAGCGCTGTTCGTTTATTTGTTAAAGATACGAATCGACAAGACTTCAACCCAATATGGCGGCACCGAAACCCACCCGTGAAATAGTCTATACGGTTCCTTTGCTGGTGGTTATGAAACAACGAACAAGCTCTGAAACCAGCAGACAATAATGTGCGTTGGTTTCATTGGTTGCTTTTAAAAAAGAAACGAGCCCCTCTAACGATTCCCATTCTTTCGAACGAACAAGCTCTAACTTTCACAAAAAGTGCAACGGTATCGTTATCTATAGTTTCGATGTCAGCGCCTTCTCTTATCGAACGAGAACTAGAAGTACATAGGCGTGCGCAGGGTTCCTATTCAGGGAGGGGGGGGGGGGAGGGCGGGCGAAGGTTCATCGCAGCGACCCCCCCCCCTCTCTTAGGTGACTAGGGAGGGGGGGGAGGCGCCCCCAGCTCCCCTATGTACGTAGGTACTTGTTCACGAAACTTTAGACGGCACGCGACTCTGAAAGTTACGCGGCTGTTGTGCAAGCGTACAAGAACTGAGCCTTCGTTAACCCGCTTCCAGGAAGAAAAGTTCCTCACTCCTTCTCATTAAAAACTTTAATACTCAGAGCTGGCAAGCAAGCTTAAGGAAGTGATTGAGCGGGCCATCATCGCTTGTTCGCAATACCGTGAAAGTAACAGGCGTTTTCTGTTTCTTCTTTTTCTATACGCACAATAGAAGCGCCTCATGCAAAAAGATGTATTATCAGGAAGTAACACTGTTTGAAGGCGTTACAGTACAGTGATTTGAGTATTCTATGCGCAAGGTTGGCTCAGCCCCAAACAACAAGGTTCTTCCTTAACGTGTGAGGATAACTTTATGACAAAGGACTTTTGCAAGCCCTCTGCAAACAACACCTCCCTCGCTTTCCTCCAGGCTGCATTCATAATACACATCGCGCACGCATGCTCAAGCGCTTTCCTTAAATTAGGGCGGTGTAATCTCCCAAGTAGCGTAAAATTTCTCGACGTACCGCTATTTGGATTCTCAGTTCAGCTTGACCGACGTGCCAGCATTGCTATATGTTTTCTTACGTTAAAGGTCAAAACGTTGAGTCTCAACCATTGTTAATATGAGCAGGAAGATTAGCCCAGCATTTAGAAGTCGGCAGTACGTACCCTTTAAAACCCTGACAATGCACAGGCTAAGACAGGCGCGTGGACGGCAGGCGGACTGTATGCGTGTGTACAAAGGCTCCCTATAGTTTTCTGTCAGCCGTGGCGTCACCAACAGCGTCCGCAAGTTCCGGCAACTCAACCGCTCAACAGCAGCGCGAGAACCCAAAGTTATATCTACTGGCTGCCCATACACTTCAACAAAAAAGCGCCCAAGGCACACCCTGAAACTCCCAACTCGGGGCCCCTCCGACAGCATTCAAGAGGGGGGGGGGGGATGAATCCTTCGACGAAACCGCGGGCTGCGTGGCAGGTGTTTTATCGCTGGTTGCGAACGAACAAAGCCACAACGCCCAGAAAGCACGTTGGCCCCCACTTAGCTTGACGGCGAGGCGAAGAGGAAGAGCGCGCCCACTGCGAAAGAGCATTAGGGCTCCCATTCGTCATCGGCAAATGTGCGAGGGCACGCGCAGGAAGCCACGACACGCACGTGCTTTCGGGCCAGTTCGGCTAGAATGGCGGTGGCCTCCTCTCTGTGCCTGCATGCGAACCTTCCTACTCTCAGTTTTTTAGGGGCGAAGCTCCTTAAGGCGGCACCCGTTCGTCCCTCGTCGTGCTCGTAGTAGTGAGTAACAAGTCTTACCCTTTGACCTCCAAGGTGGTGCCGGTGGGAGATTTCTCCTGTGCGTTGTTGAACAAAAAAAATTCGCAGCGTGCGCGTTAACTAAAAGCCGAATTCTTCTGTCTCTGTAGAAGTGTAAGTGTTAGCTAAAAGCCGACTTCTTCTGTCTCTCATTCCCATTAGCAGCCATTGTTTACCTCCAAGGTAGTGCCTGGTGAGATTTCTCCTGTGCGTGATTAAACAATAAAAATTTTGTTCAAAACGCCGTTCATTGATGAAATAAACCAACGAAAGACGCCAGATGTTTTGTAAAAACAAAACGAAAGAACGCCAGATGTTTCTAAAGCAAAACGAAAAAGACGCCAGCTGCTTAACGAAAGACGCAAGGTGTTTTCTAAAGCAATGGTTTTCTAAACAATGAAAATTCACAGCGTACATGTAAAATTAAAGTGAGCTGCAAGTCGTCATAACTCATCGAACCTTTAGTATAAACGCGCCCGATCTCACGTCGGTGATGATGTACTGGGCAGAATTCACGGAAGATTCACGGTTTACCGATGAACCTCCGCAGCTTCGCCCACTCATCATCATTCACTCCGTGGATATGCTGTTGTTTATTTCGTTTCCTTACGAGATGCCGTGAGACGAGAACATGGAGGTTTACAAGTTCAGGAGTTGCGTAACAAGAAAGCACTCACTCACTCACTCACTCACTCACTCACTCACTCACTCACTCACTCACTCACTCACTCACTCACTCACTCACTCACTCACTCACTCACTCACTCACTCACTCACTCACTCACTCTTATCAGCTCATATTGACAACTGAACTTCAATATTTAAGCTGAGGAGCTCGAGCCCTTGCGAACAATTGCACTTCAAATCTTACAGCTATCTACACTTCAAAATCTTACAGCTATCTACTCCTAGTCTTCTACATAAAACGACGATAGCGTCCTGGAAGGGCTGAAGCATGAGCGAATGCCTGCCAAAGCCGCCAGTGCGATGAGGAATAGAGGAGCCTCAATAATAACGAGGCGCATCCTGCGATGGCGTGTTTCTCGAGAGAACAACATTTCGTGACCGCAATCAAGATCACCTTTACAGCACGGTGACGTCGTAGCAACGCGATGTTTGAGTGCGTACGACGCGCGCGGAATGCGGCCGACTGCCCACTCAGCTGAAGCTTTATAGAACAGCCGCTTCGTTCGCCACTATGTAAAGTAAAACACAATTTCCAATCAATCAATCAATCAATCAATCAATCAATCAATCAATCAATCAATCAATCAATCAATCAATCAATCAACCAATCAATCAATCAATCAATCAATCGCATGCCTTCATTTCTTTACAGTGTGAAAAGAGAAGACAAAAAAGAACTATAGCCTCTTGACGCAGATATTTTTTTATAGTGAACAACATGTTTAGCAAAGAGCATCGTTCTCAAAGCGACATAGAAGACCCTCAGGAAACGTTCACTGCTAAGCAATGTCGCCAAAAAAGAAAAAAAAAAAAACACGCACCCACGAAATAACCGAGCATTATTCTGTCGGTAAGGAAGATATATTCGGGGAAGATATATTCATTGCTAAGCATATAGACACCATGACACGCTTTTCGCAACTTTCCGATAGCCGTTTCTTCCTCTCCACATTGCAGTCGTCGAATGCACGGGAATGCGAAATTAAAGTCTATGAACAACCCCCCCCCCCCCCCCCCCCCACACACACACACATACGGACACACGCCCTGTCCCCTTCCTCGGCACGGTGGAATTTTCCAGTTGTATAGTTGTATCATCCGTTGCTGTAAGCTAGAATGCATGTCGTCGGAAGCCATAACACGTAATGGCCAGCTTGCCAGGAATTCGGGTCGAATTCCCTCCCTCGTAATGCGAAAATTAAAACATGGACAGATAGCAGCTATCCGTCCTTGTTATGCGTATATATTCGAGCTTGACACGTAGAGGTCGACCTATCTAAATGTTCGCCGGAAAAATGCTACACAGAAATTCTTTTCACACGCATCGCTCCCTATTCATCAATGGCGTAACTCATCCTGTTTTTTTTTTTCTGTTTACGCCGATACACCCATAAAAATGCAGCCATAGATTTCAGCAATTCAGCTTGGCTCTGAGCTCATTCACTGCGGCAGCAGCCGCTGCCTCTTAAAGCGAACGCTGCCATCTTATTCGAAAACAACTTCGCGACGCAAACAACGTCGTCCTAGTTTGATGCAGTGCGTACTGTGTGGCCCCTGAAATGCACGCACTTCTCAATGTGGACGCGGCCATCTTATCGAGAATAACTTTGCGACGCACGCGAAACGTCGTCCTAGTTTGATGCAGTGCGGCAGCCCTACTGTACCCCCTGAAACGCCCGCAAAGGCATCTCCACTCAAAGTTCTTTGCGTAACGCGCGTCACCCCGCCCTAATTGCCAATAAGTTGTGTGAGAGAGCTAGAGATAGAAAGTAGTAACACACACACACAAACACACACACACACACACACACACACACACACACACACACACACACACACACACACACACACACACACACACACACACACACACACACACACACACACACACACACACACACACACACACACACACACACAAACACACAACACACGCGCGCTTGTCATTGTCATAGTCGTTCAACAGGGCTAATTACTCGTAGAAACTGTATCAGCACCTTCATCGCTTTTTGATGTAAGAAGACACGAAAAGGCTGCCTTGTCTTTCCCTGTAGGCCACAAAAGGACACCGGGAATAATTACGAGGCCCTGATTTAGCCCATTTTAAAGCTTTATATTTTAGTCTTTGCAGAATAAAACGGGCGACGTGCAATTAGCGAAACGGGGGAAAGAAAGCAAACGCAAAGGAAAGAAGGGGGAGCTAATGTATTTATTCACCTACAGATTTTTTTTCTCTTTTTGCCTTTTTTTTCTTCGTCAGCCGCACTAAATTTACGACAGAGCTGTGCCACAATAGAAAAGTGGGAGAGAAAGCTAATTTCCACACTTTCTTTTTTTTCACAGCAAAAAGTGACCAGAACGCGATCGAATTCCTTAATGACACGTTTTCAGCAAGCATTACGACAGCGAGAAGATCGTGGGGAATGGTTGTTTCTAAATTTTTGGCATGGCCCTTTTTATGCATTCATTGAAAACGACAGAAACCGAGAGAACGTAATAATGGACTTAGGACGGGAGTCAATTTTTCAAGCGACTTTTCGCGGCCTGATTGCATGTCTTGTAACGACACGGAAGAGATCATGCATCAGGCAGGCGTTCGCAAAATTTGCGAGATTTTTTTTGTTATAACTGTACCTGTCGTTCTTCGCAAAAGTAAGAACTGCTAAACCTCGTTTAGCAAGGAGCTGTTACCACGAGATAAAAGAATGAGGGCACGTAAAAGTTTATAAACGCTCCGCAAAAGGTCAATAACCCGCGACGCGTTCAGACGAGGTGCTACTATCGCCTTGTAATCTGCAATTGCAGGCCGTGCTGCTTTATACTTAGCAATGAACAACTACCGTCTCGATGAGAGGCTTGTGGTTCTGAGGTGCTCAGAACTCTTGGACCCGTCTCGCTCGAAATTTCCGTCGCGTTGCATCAGCTCGAAGCAGGCGAGATTATTCTTCTGTGCAACGAGAGTGATAACAAATATCGTATTTTCGTACGGCGTGAGAAAGCTCACAAGTAACGATATGGTTGACATAACTACACTGAGATTACTTTGAAATCGTTTTTGAAATGAGGAACTTCGGATAATCATCCCACAAATTCAGGTAGAGAACGTTTGCAATCCAGTCTTCCTTGCCTTTAAAATTTGTATATATATCTTCAGATCTCTTTTGATCTCTTCAGATCGTCAAACAGTGCTTTACGTGCTATGTATGTTAACATGCAGATTCTGTTTTTGTTTTGTGTTGTTTTTGTTTTTGTTTTGCAGCCATGGCTGTGTGTATCCAATGTAAACATTATCTATACTGTATTGTACACTCTCTTTTCGTTTCTCTTTTGTATTTGTCGATTATTGTATATCTGTCCTTACACTTCATCAATACTGTTGTTTTATAAGCCTTGCTGTGAAGTGGCCAAGCAAAAGTGTGCCTCGGCTCTGTCAAGCTGTTTCTGACAACAACTTCTTCTGCTCCCTCACTGTCTGTACCTCTACAAGGCAGAAAAATAAAGAATTCGTATTTGAGCATATGCACTGCCGCGAATACTCAACAGGATGATTTCCGCACACAGGCATATATAAAGTGGTATAATAATTAATTACCTGAGTCTAACTCACTCACTCATGTTTACGCCTCTCTCTTGCCTCTGTATAGCGCTTATTCTCTCATTAAAGAAAGAAAGGAAGAGAGAAAGAAAGAAAGAAAGAAAGAGAGAAAGAAAGAACGAAAGAGAGAGAGAGAAAGAGAGAAAGAACGAAAGAAAGAAAGAGAAAGAAAGAGAGAAAGAAAGAACGAGAGAGAAAGAGAGAAAGGAAGAACGAAAGAAAGAAAGAGAGAAAGAAAAGAGAGAGAGAAAGGGAGAACGAAAGAAAGAGAGAAAGAAGGAGAGAGAGAAAGGGAGAACGAAAGAAAGAAAGAGAGAAAAAATAAAGAAAGAGAGCAAGAAAGAAAGAGAGAAAGAAAGAGAGAAAGAAAGAGAGAAAGAAAGCTGACGCATCGTGTATTCACCGATACCCTCGTCGTAAGCGGCGCAAGCAGGCATAACCGCTTGGCTAAACAACTTTCCATTGTTTTCATTCTGCTCCAAAGGGCATTCGCGAGATCCAAACAAAGAAAACTTTGAGAGCCTGCTGCGCACGCGGGGTACACTTCTTTAGGCGCTCTTCCTTCCCTTACATTTTGCGTCCATGCGGCACGCGCAGCCGTTGTTCCAACAACACGACACTTCACAACAAGGCATATTTCCGGTTGCGTTGCTTAATGCTTCTCTCGCAGGAACAATAAAGCCACGCTAGTGTCCTTCTTACGGCCGGTGCCATTAGCCACCTCCCTCTGGAGCAGGGAACGTTCGATTTTTTTTTACCTTTCTACGTGGAGTGGCCGGAATGGACGTGCTGCGCAACAAACGTTCTCAAGCGTAGGTGAGTGAAAAAAGTTATTGCACTTCCTTTCAATAAATTTCTCCGGTGTTTTCATTCAATGTTTTCTGAAAAGTGCTGACTGTTGGGAAATGAAGGATGGCGTTATTTTCTGCGGCCCGTAAGAGACTACGTCTCAGTCATACCAGTGAAGAATGAGTGGCAGAATGGACAGTTTTCTCGCAGAGGGAAGAAGTGTGGGCCTACCTCTACACTTTGTTCTAAGCTTCGGAGTGTTTGCGCTTACATCTCGGAAATACGTCGTTGAGGGGACACTGACAACTTGTTGTTCCGGTAAGTTTTTTTTTTTGCAGTTGAACAACGGCTGTAAGTCGGTTAACGGGCAGAAACCTCGTTGGCCTTCGTTCGCTCTCTTTTTCGTGGGATTGCTCGCGATTCTTACGACGTCTCCAGAAGTCGTTCCAAGTAATGCAGTTCTGAAATCTGAAATCAAACGGCTACTGTAGTGTCTGGTGATTTTTTTTTTTTTTTACTGGATCCAATGACCTAAGTTTCCTTTTTCTTCAAAACAAGACGTCGTCAAGGAGCAAAAGAATAACGGACGTCCCAGAGGTCGAGAGTACGCGTTCCGACGCAGTTCTCCTAGACCGCAGAAAGGACACGCGAGAGAGTGGCCACCGCAGCTATACTCGAACACCTTCTTTCAAGAAATATATTTTAAGATAAGCAGGAAAGTTGCAGAAACTGACAACTGCTGTGGCACAGGAATGAACGAGACCTGAGGATACATCATTATTTACTACCTTATGAGGGCGATAAAAACAAATCAGAAAAGGATGAAAAATTTTAGAAGGAAAGTATGGAACGGAAAACAAGGGGCAGGAAAAAGCGCGGCGGGCGTGTCCACAAATAAAAAAAATCTTAAGGGAGAGACTGGAGGAATGAAGAAAGGGAGGGAGAAGTGCGATAAATAATAATGACGTGCGCTTATAAAACATTCCCGGTTCGTGCCAGAAGCGGCATCTATAGTGGGCGTGCCCCGCGCCAACCATGCAATTTCTGCACTATATGTAGCGAAGGAGACGCGCTCCCGCGCTTTGAGGGCAGCACACGCGCCACTGCTGCCGACGTATATAATGCGCGGAGAAGTCAAGGCCGGCGCACGGGGCGCGGTCCGAAACAAGGCGCGCGGGCCACGAAGACGACGACGACGCGGCAATGGCAGCGCCAAGCGGGGGCCGAGGTCAACAACACGCGCCGCCGCTTGCTGGAGAGCTGGGCGCCGGCTGGCTGGGGCCACGCGTGCAGGGCTCTGCGGCATCTCAAGCGCAGCGAGCGGCACCACAGCACACTGCCACCGCTGCACCATATAGACGGCGAGGGAGAAGGGTACACCGCACGCATTGGGCACTGTCCAAGGGAGCGAGCCGGCTAGCGCGACACCGCGGTGCTCTCTCGACGAGGGTGGACCGCTTTTTTCGGGAGGACCCGGGTCTGTGTACTGCTTAGCCGTCGCTATCTTTAGCACCCCCGAACCTTCGGCGCATGGGTTCGCTATCGGGTATATGTGCACTGCTAGCAGGCGCCCTCCCGTCAGGCATGCAGGCCTGCCGCCTGGGGCGCGTCTTCTGGAGGGTTCGTGTATAAGCTTGCATGCGGCAGAGGAATACGTACCGTCGGCCGCGACACTTTATGACGGCGCCCTCGTCAGACACCCGCCGTTCGCCCTGCTGATGTGGATCAAAGTTGAGGCCTGCCAGCGGCTCGGACCCCGTGCGCCGATATAGCGCCCGTAAGAGAGGTTTGGAAAGCCTTATCCCCCCCACCTCTTTCTTTCGGTGCCCTCCCGCCGAGGTAGACGCCGATGATAACACTGCCGCGAAGGTTAAAGGGACACTAAAGGCAAATAACAATTTATGTCAGAGTGAAAGCCCAATATATGACAACTTCTAAAACGGCAATATTATCAACAGCAGTGCCCTACTTACCGAGAAATTAAGCTAAATGTATCACATGATGAGCGCCACGAGTGGGACATTTTCGAAGTGATCCCGATGACGTAGGGAAGTCGGCCTACAATAAATCACTAGTAATCAAACTAGCAGCAGTAAAAAAAGAACATTCCGAGCATCAAAAGACGTAATAAAATGCTGTTTGTTCGTTTCCGCTTTATTCATGGAAAACAAAACCTCCGTGGCGTTGCCATGGGGAACGGCGCGCGTGGTTCAAAGGTTCCGTTTTCGCCGAACTGCGCCTCGCCCGTCTCAGTGGTAGTTTCGGGATCGCGTACTGCCGTGCGTGTTTTGCGCGCTCGTGAAAGTCGCTCTGACAGGAAGTTCGACAAAATGCCGCATGCGTGTGATACTGCCGGATGCCCGAATGGTGCACAACGCCAGCGCTGCAGCAAGGAAACCGGTGTGTCTTTTCACTGGGTGCCGCGGAATGAACCCTTACGCTCGAAGTGGCTTAGTGTCATGCCATTGCGCCAGTGTGCTAAACAGTCAAAACCTCTGCGTGTGTGCTCGCTGCACTTTCGTACTGAGGATTGCGAGACCAACCGCAACTTGGTGACGGCTTTGAATGTGCCCATCCGAGCAAGTCTTTGCCGCAGCGCCATTGTTGCTACTGTGGGTCCCGCTACTTCCGCTTGACTGCTACTAGTGTCGGCGGCCGCGCAGTAAAAGCGGGCAACGTTGGGCACGGCAGCAGTGACGTATGAGAGTCGTATTTTCAGGCGGGAGATTTGAAGCGCGCTAACGCGAAGCGGACCACTAAAAACGTGATTTTATTTCAAAATAAGCACTTCCTTGGCACAAAAGCAGCGCTACGAGGTTTCTGGACTGCTATTTCAACAATCAACGTCGACTTAATATTTGCCTTTAGTGTCCCTTTAACATCAGTCCCGGGCACTGAGTTAACGGTTATAAGAGACTGCTGTGCACGGAAAGCGCCAATGCCGACGCTTTTCGCCGGCGGCGGTGGGAGAGGGTTGATGAATAATGGGAGACGGGCGAAAATGAACAATTTGGCGGCGCGCTGTGTCACGTTCTCTCATTACTTAATGGCGCGCAAATTGAGCATTGCAGCAAGGGAGCAGTAACGGCAAAATTTGTTCCCGTTTAGGGCATTACCCACCGCGTGGCTGTAGAATATATCACGATTTCTGCACACAAATATAGAGAAAAAAAAATCCCCTTACAAGGACTAATGGAGCAGCCGAGGTATTCATTACCTCAATACCACCACAAAAACCCAGGCATAATAGAACAGCAGCCAACACGTCATTGAGACAGGACCTGTCTTAAACGATCGTATTTGTTCATAGCGTACTTGATGGCTGTATAGATCTTTATTATTTTTTTGTAGTTTGCAGATTCTCATATTAAATCGCATGCAAAGTGGACACGCTTCGCTTCCTAGAGCGTTCCACGGTTCATAAACCCATGAAACCAAATATCGTTCTCTCTCGGAGAAATGCTGCAACATTAGGCGAACTCATTCAGACGCCTTATCTATGCAGTCCGTTCCATCAATTCCATCGTGCATCTTGCGACACCTAGCTGTAATCAGCGTAGCCTTTGGACAGTTTCCCTTCAGCTAAACATCCTGTTCGGCATCATCCGCATGCCCACAGTAACCAGCGCGAGCCCGAAAGACGTCACAGATGCTCCACATCAAGCTGTACGCCGCAAATCGGTCTCCCCGAGGAATGCCCCGCTCTACCGCGGGCGCCAACTGTCAACGACAGGGGCATCGCGACGGTCGAATATGCCTACCGTGTGTCCCCGTTTCCCGCAGTCGTATTAGGCTGACTCGCCGGGCACAGAAAGGCACATCCACCAACAAAGACAAAGGGGCCGAACCGACCGGCCGCTTTCCGGCTGCTGCCTGCCACTTTCATGCACGAAACAAAAACTTGGGCGCAATCGCGCCTCCGCCAGAGGCATCATGGTGTGACAAAAAGAAAGGAAAAAGAAAGAAGCAAGTACGTATGTATCGAGTCGCATTGGAGGCGAAGCCTGGTGCGTGCGTTGAGGATAGCGCGGAGGAGCGACATTTCCGGCGGATGTGCATACGCAATGAGGCTTCGCCCGGGGGCGTTGGTGGTGAAGGAGGGGGAGGAAGATGGTGGACAGTTGAGCGCGCACAGAGAGAGGAAGGACTTGCCGACTGAGCCTTCGCCCTAGCTCGTTTGCAGCTTCCCAAGAACTCTCCTCCTCCTCCCCGCAGCACTTGCCCTTTACCTTTCCTGCGCATCACACAACTTTCCTCTCACGCTTCTCTCGCGTCACACCGTCATCCATCCGCGCTTCTTCCTTTTCGTCAAGACTCACTCGTACACCTCTTCCCCTCTCCTGGCTGAACGGTCCAGTGCGCGGACGCTGTTACAGCCGTCGCCGCTCCTTGCCGTTCCTGTGCCGGCAGCCGTCGCCCTGTGCAGCAGCCCTCCGATATGTATACCCTCTAGGTCGTTCTTCTGGTGCTCGGCGGTGTAGCCTGAGATACGGTGCGGTCGGTGCATGCAGCACCATCAGCAGCCGTTCAGCGGGTGCGTGTTGATGCGAGAGTACGCTCACTCGCGCGCCCAACAGAAAGAAACGCGCGTTGCCCTTCTTCGCGGGGTTATCAGCCCCGCGTATCGCGGAGTGCGGTTGTGTTGCGCATCGCTTTCTCTCTCTTATGTACGCACTCGCATTTACTGCGCGCGTGCGCGTGTATGTGCTGAGCGATGAAAACAGAGCGAACGCCGGCGTTGATGGATGCCGCATGCGATACGGAAAGGAGATAACGAGTTTCTGTATGTTCGGCTGTGTCTGCGCGTCGTTAATCCGCTACGCCGTCGATGTCTCGTTAATGCGAACGCGGCCGGTTTTGGCACGAGAGGCCACAGTGTCAAGACATGTTCGCTAGAGATATGTGAGCCTGGCTTTTTTTTTTCTTTTTCGCTCGTCTTTTCTGCTTGTCGAAGGAACTTTATGCTCATCCAGCGGTACATTAAATCATTTCTTTTTCCTCGAAAGCCCATCATTAAACCAACGCTTGTTGACTGTAATTTGTGTCTAAGGGGCACAGCGAGAGACCATCGTTGCGAAAGATGCAGCTTGTACACGAGTGGCTCGAAATAACTGTTGTCATTACTCTTTAGGCAACATCGTTCGTCACAGACCACCATTATATAATCCTTGCGTAACATGATGACCTCTGCGTTGCAACCACATTACTTGTTGGAACTTTGCCCAGCGCTTCCAACAAGCGCTACAGGATGTAAACAAACAGGAAACGAGATTCCTGAAGGATTAGGGACATTTATTTCCTGACAGAATAGGACTGCCTCGCATTCGGTGCGATCATAAAATATTTTTTAACGGGGAAACATTTTTGTATCCCCGCCTCGTGAGGCAACTCCTCTGTTCGCTATGATTATCTCCTGTTGTCGCTACGCTCATAGGTCATTTCATGATATGATGTCTACACTTAAAAAAGCTTTGCTGCTTAACTGCTCTCAACTTACAGCCACTTCAACGCACAAGAAATCACTGAAGTGAACTTTTCCTCTTAGGAAATCTGATCGAAGAAAAGCCAACTTTTGCAGGGGTTTTTGAGCGGTCTAACTGAGAATGTTTTGTTGTTGTTGTTGTTTTTATTGACGTTTTGTGAGCGTTGCAAAAAGGTTATCTCATCTTTTAACAATCACATATCTATGTCCTCGCCCAAGTTTGCAAAACAGGTGCACTTCTGCGCCTCTTGTGTCTGGAGACTGCCTCTCTCATGAAACTTCCTTGTTCAGTGCCAGTTTGTTTTATAGACTAAATTCTAGCCTTGCAGCACGTCCAACGTAGCTGCCATGACGTCGCATAACCACAAAAATTTGTAAGCAGATAAAAAAAAAAACACTCCAAATACGCCGAAGAGCCCAAGAACACGGCACTACTGACGTGTCAATAATGTGTTGAGCAAAACCGACAATAAATCGCACCGAGGAGATTAAAATTAGAGAAGGCATTCCGGTAGCAAAATACGAGATGCCACATGGCCACCCAGAAATATCGTGATCGCAGGAAAAGTCGAGAAAATATGACGCAATAAATATCGTCGCTCTGGCAGAAAAGACGCCCGGAGCTCGCCGCACGCTCGATTAGCGCAGCTGGCAAAACAAACCCGACGCGACGGAACGCTCCTACGTCGACTCCCAGCAGCAGCGGTGGCACTGAAGTGGACCTTCTCTTGAGTTCTTGCAACGATGCGTCACTGTCGTTGCTTAGGCCTCCTGAAGCGCGCCGCTTTAGCGCCTGGGAACATGCGAGCGTCAGCGAGCCACACACAAAGCGGGTGCACTTCGTTCCATGTCGCATTAATGCGCGCGGAGCCGCGGCGACGGAAGGCCACAATTTCACGCTCAGCTTGTCAGCGACGCCGGCGGAAGGTGGTCGGGGCAAGCACACGCAACGGCTGACCGAAAGAGCGCTCGCCCCGTTGCAAGTGTAGTACGTTTGCGATCCACAGCGAGTAACGAGCCGCTAGTGCATAAAGCCTCGCTCGCGCATGGGCTATGGCGCTCTCACCAGAACGTTGGCCAGGTGACGCCCTCCCACCTCCCGTTTCGTTTGTTTGGAAGGCTGGAAGAACATGCGACATGCATGCAGACACACACCGCTGCCGTCATCCGTGAAGACAGAGCGACTATGGGGTGGGACTCGCAGCCGCTTCCACTCGGCGTGTAATGAGTGACCGGGAGGCACCGGTAAGCGTGCAGATTTTTGACCCCGTAGTTGCTTCTGGCAAACACTGCAGTAACGCCTTGCACGCTATTTTTTTTTCTCATAACGATATAAGTTATGGTTTCGAATTCACTTATGCACGTCGCATTCGGGACAAGTGATTTTCTGTCAGAATGCAGTTTAACGTTAAGAGAATTATAGAACGTGATGTTTTAAGCGTCAAGTGGTAAGTCGCAACGATAAGTTGCGAAAAGATATCTTAATGTACGTATTTCCACAAGCACATAAAGTGCTGTCTTTAGAAAGAAAACAGAAAGAAGCACCACCATTGTTTTTACATGAGACAGCAGCAGCCGATAAAACAAAGGCTGCACAAATTGCTGCCATCCGGTCTGATCGAGGCCCGATATCTTATTGATGAGCGGTCGCAGCAGCTGCTTTTCGCTGGGTGAGCGAAAAACATCAGCAACGGCTTAGCCTAGCGTGGCGTTGCAACGCACTTGCCCATGCATTCGCTCGACCTTCACTATACACAACGGTCAGAAACGTCGCTGTGCCCCAAAACAGGGCACTGATCTGTCACCCTAGTCGCAAAGCAGAGCGGAACAGGCAAGGGGCGGGGAACGAAAGCTCCATGTGGAAGATAAAAAAAAACTGCTCTTTTTTATAAGAATAGACTGTTGGGCGAGTTGTTACAAGTATGCGCTTGTGCTGCTGTTCTCTTCTCCCTTTGTCCACGTTTTTTTTTTTTTTTTGCGCAGTTTCTCTGAAAATGCTCTTTTTATGTTGATTTTGTTTTCCCAAGGTGCCGGCCCATCGCTCAGACCAGGTGCTGCGCCCGTCGCCACGCCCACTGGCTGTCACAACTGCTGCAGAAGACTGTTTCATTTCCTGTCCGTTTTGAAACTTTTTGTTTCCATTTGCTTGCCTGTCAGCGCGGACGTGCGCGCCTCGACAAGGTTCACTGCTCGCAGATGGACGCTGAGCGTGAATGAAGCGAAAAATACATGATCCTGGAAGGGGATTGCAGATCGTAAATAGTAGCGAACGATATTCTCTTAAGTCACGCCGAAGAAACGACAACATAGTAACAGCTTCGTCTTGAGGAGGGAACGCGCAAAAATGTCCTAAGTGGATATGAAAGATTGCTTGTTGTAAACAGAACATCGCGCCTGCTATGAGAATGATCGTAAGCAAATTTGAACACACTTATAGCGCAGCGGTAAGCCAAACAGTGCAGAACTGTGTTTGAATATAGGTGTGTCCGAGCGAATTATGAACCTAATTACGCAAATATGTATGGTTGCGTACTTAGAAATGGATATTGTTACTGAGGAGATCTAAGGAAGGTTTGCACAAAGCGTTAGCATGTTTACGCTCAGGGTTACCTTCAAAACAACAATAACTTCCTGAAAAGTCCTGAAAAAAGTCCAGGGCAAGGCGTGAAGCGTCAATGGGACGTTAGTTAAGTTTACGGCAAATAGTTGACTTTAACACAATGTCTTTGGCCAGTCTCGTAACAGCACATCCAACACTTGAAGTTTACTGAGTACGTTAATTGATTACCATATTGCAAAGACAAAAGAAATGTCGACTTAGGGCTGCATTTCGAAACATTCTTTTTCCTTGACAAACACGAAGTTGCATGTCAGCTATCACCAGAATCGGCTGCTCTGCAGTACCTCAGATAAAACAAAAATTAGAAGAATCTTAACAAGAACGATCCTTTAAAAAATGCTGACGTCAGTTTATTATCAAAACGACGACCAATAGCACCTCAAGACGTTTTATCAAAATGGTAGGAGATAAGAAACGAACCTAAATATAGGGCAAAGTTTGCAGTAATGAACTTCGTGATCGAGCCATTAGACAAAATTTGCATAAGGGTGGTCTCTACTTTAGCGTCTAGGTGTACTATATATAGGCCGTCGTTTCGGTCGAATGGCTTGGCAAATCTCAATAGCCTCCCCCGTTTACCGGTAGGGTGCGTTTACCGGTATATATAGGTTTTCTTTTCTACGAAACTCGAGGGATACGCGCATTGGGACTCGGACATCACGAAGCTCGTGTTCGCCCTCCTAATACGTACACGGTGTACATTTCTTTCTAACTCGCGGGGCACCGCAGAGTGCACCCGTTCTGCGATTACACGCAAAAGTCATTTTGCTTTAATGGTGCCACCTGAATTATTAACTGCGCTCCTCCGATGCTGCGCCCAGTTACTCGTGAGAGCAACGATCGAACAGCAGCAAGAACTGGGTCGCTCCCAAATATATACCCACGCGCCGAAAGAATGAACTCCCAGAGAAGAATAAAAAGGGAATCCAAATGAGAGAAGGGGCTCGCTCGGAGCCGGCTTCCATTGATCGGTTGCAGCGACAAACGGCTCTCGGAACGTGTTCCTGGCAGTTCATTTGTTCACGAGAACGAGGCAAAATATTCCGGCACTTGTTCTCTTATTCACTTCACTAACGCCCCCCGTGTTTCCCGGCGAGGCACAAAGCGAAGCACTCCTGCTGCCCGCTCTCGGCGCTTACCGTACTCGTCTTCCGCCGTGTGTACCTTTTCTTTTTTCTCTTTCGTAACAACTGTACGTTTCCGCCCGTGTAATCACACTTTGTGTCGGCTAAAAACGAAGGCGATGGGCATGGGAAGCGGAGGGGATGGTAACTTCGAAAACCTCGATTTTTTTTTTTTTAGCTCTGCCTTTTCTTTGTGGCCCTTATTTCATTTCCAACTGGCGAGAAGGCGGCGTTGCGCTTATGGCCTGACAGAGGGAATAATCGATAGCGTAATAGCCCCGGAATCTCTCCAGCCCCCTTTATCAGCAACTCGACTGCAGTTTCGGAGTCCCGACAGCTCGTCGGCTGCCGAACCGACTAAGCCGCGCAGTGAGAGCGGAAAGTGAATCCCGCAAAGAGCACGATGACTACATTCTTCTCTCGCTTTCCCTTGCTCTCTTTCTGTGATTTTTTTTTTGTTTCTTCATCTTCTTTTGCTTTACGCTTGTGTCGCGAAGTCAGCATTGACGCTACTGCTGTGTCTTGCCACCAAGCGAGACCTTTCTCTATCGCGAGCGGTCTCGTTACTTTCGATGGAATTTCTAGTGACGGGATCGCTTAAAAGCAGCGCCGCAGGAACCTGAAACTCGAGCAAACGGAGGCATCGAACATTGCCGTCTTCTATTTCCATTACAAATGTAATCGAGTCGCCTTAGCTGTTCACAAATCATTTTTAAATGACCTGTCTAACGCGAACTTGATAGTGGTACATTTTCATCGTCATTTATTCGCTTCCAGAATCCACAACCTCAAGAAATCCTTAAGGGGTTTTGAACGCGAAAAGAGTCCTTCAGGAAACCAAATGCGCGCTAGGCGATTCTGTACCTAGCAAGTCGTATCTGATAAAGATTGCATATGTGAAGCCAGCTGTCGGACAAAACAATACGATTTTGGTGCCTTCCTTTTCCCATTACTAAAAGAAAGGAGAATCCGCATCAGAAGGAGGCGGTGGCACGAATTTTCGACAACACCAAGGGGCAAGCATGGACGTATAATGAAAATGTACTCTTTCATCATTTTCTAATCCCTTGTGAAGCGGATCTATTGCGAGTATGTGCAGGCTTGAAGTTGGCGCTCTGATCACGTCTCAAAAAGACGGGCACAAAGATGCAGCGAGCATGAGAGCAAGAATAAGCGAGAATATCGCGACTCTCGCACACTGACAAATTTGAAAGGGCGTCACCGCGCGCCGAATATAAAGGAGCTCGACAATGAAATCCTCGCGCCCTCTTCCGGTTGCCTTTTTTCGAAGTCATCCCTGCGTGACGGCAGTGGCGAGGCTCGGCGGATGAGGAGGACTCGACGACACAATTGAAACGCATGCGGCATCGCTGCTACAGCACGTGTCCGAAGCACCCTTCGGCGACAAAGAAAAGTTCACCGACTGAGCTAAAAGCGACCGTACGGCATCAACGCTGTGACGTCTCATTCAGTCGTAATACAAGGACTCCGGCCCTACAAATAAGCGTCGCCTTGGGCTTGTGTTTCACGCACTGCCATATCTCAACTACGCGAACGCGCATATTCAATGAAGAGACGCGTGAGAGAAGTTTTTCATATATATATATATATATATATTTTTTTTTTTTTTGCTGTTTGTTGAGTCTCCATCCAAAAGAGGTCGGCGGCCACTTGAAACATCTGCATGTGCGAATGGGGCCGCTCAACTTGGAGACAACCCACGCGCTATTCTGCAAGACACTTGAGGAGCAGGTCGCTCAGCGTTCTAATTCTGAAGCCGAAGGCGCGCGTGGAAGCTGGTACGGTGGTTCTCGGTGGTCCTTATTGCACGAAGTAAAATCTAAGCCATTTTACGGCGCTGGGCAGAGACATGAACGCACAAAAGCTCATTGGAAAGGAGAAAGCCGTGCGAGGGCATGTGTCAGCCAGACAGCGTTGGTGCTAATAATACTTCTTGTGCGTGAACTGGAATAGATACTTATGCCTACTGTTCAGGAAGTGACGACTGAAACGAAATCAGTGTTTTTGAGCAAACCAAGACATAGCTAAAACAAGGAAAAACGAAATCATTTTTCAAGCAGCCACAATTAAATGTTCTTAGTAAGCGCTGAATGCTGCCTCCGCCGTTAGCAACGTCATCACTACCGCCACCGTATTACTGACCGCAATATTTTCTTCATATGCCTGTTTTATAATGACCCTGAGTGCGTTATACAACCTCAATGCGCAGGCTTTGACAGTTTACAGGGTGTCTGCGCGCGTTTGGCAAGAGCTTTTAAAGCTGACTTCTCCGCGGTAATAGTCTTTGTGAGGAGAAGCCAACTTTTGCAGTTTCTTGCGCTTGACGCATGATAGCCGGCACATTATAAGTGTCTGCGCGTGCGTTTAGTGTGACAGTACTACGGTTGATATAAATATGAAACAAAAATTATTTCTCTATACAATGAGCATATTTCGATAGTAGGGCGATGCCGTAAGTTTCTTGCTATAGTAATATTCACATAGCTTAGACGTAGAAGTTTGATAACCATAGGAGTAAAAAAAGAAGATCTTCAAACTCTTTTACGCGCCCAACGTGTGGGCTGAATTCACAAAATTTTACAATAACGAGATCTCTCTTTCTTTATTAATTTATAGGCCGCCCTTGATCACGACGCAGTCACCATTAAAATTAGGCACAAGCTACTCTGACCAAACGCTCTTGCGTACGAAGTACGCTTCCTCGGCCTCTACATGCCCCTCCTCCTTTTGTGACCATCTATTCGTTCAAAGTTTGCAGCTTTAGCAAGACACTTCAAATAATGTCGAAGTACCGTTTTCTGGTGATTTCACAGAATAATTTACATTGGCGCAAAAACAGCGTTATGGTGTCTCTGCCACCTTTAAGATTCTATGTCAACAATTGTACACTAATAGCAGTTCACTTGGAGACCTGTACCATGACTACATAATACTCCGCACTGCCATTTTCTTTCCGATATGTTTTTTTTTTCTTGTTCTACTTAACGCCATTTCGTTGTGCCATTGGTTTCCTTTCAGGACAAGTTCGTACTTTAGAATCGTTTGCTGAAAGTACGGCGATATCACCCCTGACACGTCGCCATATTCGTTCCCACCGCGCCGTCGCCAAATGGCCTCTGTCACGGGGGCACCGACCGTCACGCCAGCCCGATCGATGATGCAAATCATTTTTCCCTTTCGGCCCGTACCGCCACCAGGTCCGACAGGGAGCGAGAGAAGGGAAACCGCAAAAGCAGGAAACGGTCTGCATTAGTCAGCGATTTCCGTCCACAATTAGAAGCCCAGCGCGCACGCACACAGGAACCGCCGCCTTCTTTCCCGCGCCACTTGTCTACCGCCCCACCGGGCGCCAACTCCGGCTGGAGCCACTCAATCATTGGCAGATTCGGTTCGGTTCGTCGTTTGAGTTGTAGACCGCTTGCGTCACTTCGATTTGTGAGACGCCACCGTCAGGACCAACGAGGCTGAATCACGGCCGCCCCCAAAATGTCTGCGCAAAGCGACGTGTCTAGTTAGTGCTTGATTTCCTTAATTTATTAACTATTGAGCTGTGTGCTAACTAAAATGTGTCAGTCGTCCATGATGGCAATCAACGTGCTGCGCGAACGATATATGGGGGGACCAAGAAGGAAACGACGACACAGCGCATTCTAACTTACCTAACTCAACAACTTACTGAAGCAAGGCTATCGGAAGACACTATACTCTGACAGTAACGAAAGTAACGAAGTCAGTGTCTACTTTTAAGCAGCGATAGAGAAGCAGGAAAGAGAGAGCGAAATGCTTTAATGAAATGCTGGAGATTTTAGCCTGGCTCTTCGCCTGACATGCTACTCTCGGTGCTGGGTGATATGATTATGATATATGCATTGATGAACACATACTGGATAGTTCTATATTGCTGTACTGCGAATGAAGAGTATATTAAGACGCCGAAGTAACGTTTCGCTTCCCAAAATAAACCATATCGGAGCTCTACAGTGCCTACGGATAGCTCTACCTCTTCGGACGGTTCGCAACAGCAAAGTGAAGCGGGCCTTGTAGATTGTGGAAGACGCCATTGTTTTGTTACTCAAGTGCCTCGTCTAATCTATTGAAAACGACCCAATGCACTGAATCTCGAGCAGGATTTATAGTACGAGCTCTCGACCGTGTCAGTTCAAGTTAATGCCCGTAATCAGTTAAGCCATGCGGATTGAAACGTGTACTGGAGGACTGAGACGCGTATGCACTTCGAGACTTACAAACGGTGCCTGTTTTTTTTAGATACGTGCCTTCAACTAGTTGCTGAATAGTCATGAGAAGCTGTTGTGGAGCACAGCAGTAAGGCTGGTTAATCTGGCATGTTCTTTATTTTCAACTCCCAGCGTCAAAGGTAGTCGAACGCAGAAGCCCTCTGTCCATACAAAACTGTTTCGCCGCGGACAACAAACGATGTATTACATTGAACTGCAGCATTTGTCTCGCCCTTCCTCCGTGCGTCTTGTTTCGAAGCCTAGTAATTGCGTTTCTAAATTAACGAACCGTATCTTCCCGTGGCGCGCAACTTCGCCCGCATACACAGGCTATCGTTCAGAGACGGGCTGCGGGAGCCGGGCGTGACCACATACGCTCCACTCAAGAAGTAAATGCCACAAGAAGGAGCGGAGAGGCTGGCAGCCAGGTTACGAACAGAAGGAGCAGCTGGCACGGGCCAGCGCCCTTTCTTCTTCCCTTGGCTTCCATACAGACCAGACGTGGAGGCGCGTGCGAGCACGCACCGGTCCCGACACACGTGGCCTTCCTGCATGCCTCGATACAAGCCTTCGCACCAATCGCTTCGGCTGTGCAACGTTTGCTCGCGTGCGGAGCGGGACGCGAGATGCTGGAAGAGGACGACGGGGAACATCGAGCCGAGCACCATAGTGTCTAGTTATAAAGCGGTGCAACATTCATGCAGCGCACGCCAGCCACGCTCCTCCTGGATGTATACGGAGACGTGCGCACGCTCAGCGGGGGGCTTTGCCGCCTGTGTCCCGTCACGGCTTCTCACGGCGGCCGACGCGTCTGGTGTGGTTCGTGCTGCTGCGTATGATCGATACCGAAGCCCACTCGCTCTCCCGATAAAAGGAAAGCGTGCCGACGATACAGGACAGGGTGTCTGTTGGGCGTGTGCACGGTACACGCGCCTGGAAGCATCGGAGACACCGCGCCGGCTGCAGAACGGGGAAATCGTCAGCGCGGGATCGACTCGTCACACGGCTAGCAGCATCTTTGATGCCGGAGATCCATCCATGTCCTCCTTTTTTATTTCTTTCGTTTATGTTACATACATCTTCCCGCTACTCATCCGCGCTCCACCCCGCTGGTATATCATCGATGCACATTTTCCTATTAAAGCTTGTTGCTTTTGTATGTCGGCCTTTTTATTTTTTTCTTTTGGCCTGGGTAAACGAGTCGCTCGAATTCTGGTTTCCGTAGTTCCTCGCTGGGGCGTAACGTTTACACGCCCCACCCCCTCCGCCTCCTTCTATTCTTTTTTTTTCTCTCTCTCTCTCGCTGAGTGACGCGACGCTGACTAGGCGCAAATGAGTCAGCCTGTCTGGTTAATTAGCGAATGAAAGGCAACGTTATCTCCACAGGCTGCGCTTTTCGATTTTTCGGTGGCGCCTGCCTCTCTCGCGCAGCACTCGTGAGTTGGCCACGTGCTCTCTTTTTTCCTTCGTTTTGTGCGAAGACCGGGCGGCCAAAAAGTCCCATTTTCCGTCATTTGCGAGCATATATGAAAAGAATTTAATGCGTGAAACCATTTGCGGAACATTTGGAAATATTTAATCTGAATGAAGGTTCCTCTACGTTTTATGTTAGTAGAAAAATTATTCGCTTTACTAATTAACCAGGCGACCTCTCTTTTTCGCTATAGGCGGAAGATACCACCGTCAGCAGTTCGAAGTACTCTTTTCACACGCGTCACAATAAAAATTTAGAATACACAAGATAAACGTGACTGCGGAGTAATCCGCACGTTAAAGTGGTGGAGCAAACATAAAAAAAGAGGATGTTTTAATTCTGTCACTTTCATTAAAAATTACGCGATAATGATGCGCTTAAGTTTATTTAATTGTGTGATTTCATGTTTTATGTAGCGTTGTGCGCGGGACACGTTTAGCAATAAAACATTGTGCTTTCATGCGAACGTTCAGAACTCCAGCTTGTCGTGAAAGCGCTTTGAAGGATGCTGATGAAGAAAAAAAAATGAATATGTTAATCTCAGAGCAGGAAAGAGAGATGGGGACCTTTTAATGAAATCTGGAGAAGCTTTTCTGGGCGGCACGGCTAGGAGGTGAATGTGATTATGAATTGTATAAACACGGACGAGAACAAAAATGAAATTCTGCAGTTTTACGCGCAAGTACCCGGATCTAATTATGAAGCACGCCATAGTGGGGGACAGCAGATTGATTTTGACCGCCTGGAGTTCGTGGGCGTGTACTTAAATTTAAATAATAATGCACGAGCGTTTTGCATCTCGCCCACATCGAAACACGTGAGTCGTGGCTGGGCATAGCAACCGTGCTACTACGGCGGGTGTAACACAGACGCGTAACACACAATGCAAGGAAGCTTTCTCATTGAGCCCAATGTCTCGTACAAATGTCAAAAGCTTCTTCGTAGCCTGGGAAGCGCGGGAGTCAAAAGTCGAAGGTCCCGTGTCGGTAGCTCACGAGTTGATTACTACTTTATGGGCCGTTGCAAGCAGGGGCGTAGGCAGAAATTTTTTTCGGGGGGGGGGGGGGGGGGGCACCTCCTTGATCTGTAGTGGGGACGAGCAGGCAGATGTGGTCGAGTGTCATTTTCTGCTCTGTATGCTATGGCAAAAAAAAAAAAAAAAAATTCGGGGGGGGGGGGGGCACGGGCCCGGGTGGGCCCTAACGTGGCTACGCCCCTGGTTGCAAGCTATGATGCGGCAACTGCTCATAACAAGCCTGAAGCGCAGAACAAGGATAAGAACAATTTTGGAAGCTCTCAGCAAAAGCCGGTATTGCGGCGTTGTGTGGGAAAAAAAAAAAAAGAGAAGAAAGCAGTCCAGTGTTCGCGGCCTGTATACTGACCATAAAACTACGGTCACTCAGCGCATAGCTTTGAGCTAAGTGGTCATAGTTTTATGGTCAGTGAAGGGTATGAACAGACTATCCTAACGGCAAGTATTTCTGAGTTTGCGGTCTGTACGAGTAAACGCATAGCAGGCCGGCCGGTCTTTAACGCTTTTTACCGAAGTTTACGCCGTTTCCTTCAACAGCAAAGATGTAGCATTTGCAAGATTCTTCTAACAGAGAAAGAGTATATCCCGAGGGTACCGACGTCACTGAATTGCGGATGTCTGTGCGTACCTATATATGTGTGTGGCTATAGTTGGGAACTGAGGCGAGGAGGGGATTGTCTAAGATGCGGGCTGTTACGTGGTGAAAACTCGGAGTCTGAGGACGTGGAAGCTTTTCTCGGAACACGAAAGGAAGAAGTTAGGTCAGAGCTCCGCCTAGTGGGGTCGAAGAGGCCGCGGACCGACGGGCCGTGTGATTAGCGCCGTCCTCCTCGCCCAGTGCCCCGCTGGCCGACCTCTGAGCCACAGGAAGGGAGTGTACACGCGTGTGTTTGTGCGAGAGAGCAGCGAAGAATTCTTGGGAGCATATATACCACGGGATTTACGGATACTCTTCGGAATGAACGGGGATTGGCATTGCGAGGGGCTTCGCGGTGATCTACCTTAAGTCCGAAAACATGCCAGTTCCCGACACGAACGAAGTCACGTACAAAGCTAGCGCCGCGCCGGAAGATTCTCTTGTTCTTAGATATCTCAGCCGCTTCCGATCTTCTGGAAAGTTAACCGTTCGTTCTCACGATATTTGTTTTGTTCAGCTTCGGAACCGGCAGTATCGAAAGACTCGCCCTGCATTAACAGCCCGGGCCTCATTTTGTAGCTTAAGCACACGCTTCGAATCCCACATCCGGTCATTGCGAGGATAGCTGCCCGTATGTCTCAATATTCAGGGCGTCGAATCCGATGCAATATCGACGTTTAGAAATAGCGTAGCATACACTTCAGCAAGCTCTACAGTTAACGGATACGCAGTGTAGGGCACACTGAGAGGCGCATTTAAGTAGACATTCCTGCTTGAATAAGCTATAACAAAAAGAAAACGAGAAAACAAAAGGTACGAAGAATGAAGCATTAATACAAAGCATCAACAAAACGATCAGACAACTTACGCTGATTCTGATGTAGGCAACTGAAGTGCCACCCAAGAGAAATATAACTTACATAAAACTTGATGACTCACATAACGCTGAATTAGAGAGAAGCTGTCATGAAGATGCAAATGACACATGGGAGTACATACCTGTAAAAGAAAAGAAAGAAATAATTAGGTTATAATGAGTGATTTTTGCTCATTTCAAAGCAATGATTTTGCATATGCCAGGAAGTTGGGAGTCAATGACCTAGCACAACAGGGACATTGCCAAAAGGAGTAAACCGACAGAGTGCTAGAGCTTACATCTTTATAAGTTAACACACATATGGAAATACCTTTAATATCTACGAAATGTACAAGTGATATGCATCATACAGCGCTACACTGTAGAGGACAGAAACGCCTCAACCCACCACCCGCTTAAAAATGCTTGCTTGCCGTTCTTTTTGATCTGAAGCTCAGATATAATGTGGTAACCAAAAAGAAGCGAATCGTTCATAATTTATTAATTTGAGTGCCTTTCAATCCGTTTCAAAACTGATGTCCAGGGGCACCTTTGCTTGTGCCTTAGGAGCACTGAAATATAAAACACCGCCATCAAAAATTGCGCTTTCTGACAAGTCTCAGTCGTTGCACGTGAAGGCAGGCAGGGCAAGAATGTGGTCTCAAGGCAGGCAGCAATATGCGGTGCCCGTTCACTGAGCGAAAACAAGAGTGAGTCACTCCACCGTCGTGTTTCTTTTAGAAATGCGGCCTTCTTTCATATGCATACGGTGGGACAAAAATAAAGGGGAAGCGATTCAGCATTTCCACGCATCGCATACACACAAAACAGACTGCGTGTGTAGAGGCCCATCCCCTTCTTCGAGCCCTGTCTTTTCCCGCCGCCACCGTCTCAGCTTGCACGTGCATTCCATGACGACAGACCACAGCAGTGCTCCTAGAGGAGGGAATCGCTTCCTAGTTTCTCCGCCGCAAGAGAGCTATACCGGAACAGCGCGTCGCAGATGCCCCGAAATGTTCACGAACGCGAGGCCAGTCCTCCCGCGCTGAGATGTCACGGCGAGCGGCGGCGTTTAAATATAGAGTGTAGCAGCCCCCAACTTGGAAAGTAGGAAGGGGGCATCGGCTAAGGAATGGAGACGGAAAGAGACAATACAAAGAGAGCGTTCTAGAGAAGCACGCGTACTCAAAAACGCCCACCGCCACGCTGTACTGAACTCGGCTGCTCCGTATGGAGCAGCAAGGCAGTAGCCGCGGTGTCGCACTAGAGCGTAGGCGACGCGAAGGAAATTTTCGGTCCCACTTTGAACACGGATAAGAGTGTGCGAGGAGCGTGTGTTTGTATGTGTGACGGCTCTGTGTCCAGACAAAAAAGACAGCGAACCCCCGGGAAAGAGAGACGCGGCGCGCTCGAAAATTAAATTCCAGAGATAGCGAGAAACGGGCCGAGACGAACAAGCGAGCCCCGGGCCCGCCCCGCCCAGAGCGCGTCTCTTTAAAGCCAGGCTCTCCTTCAGAGACAGAAGGGGCCGCTGCCCGCGCCGTTGGAAGTGCACGGCACCGTGTTTCCTGCCGGAGAACAAGAGCGCGCGGACTTCAGGAAAAGCGCGCACACAAAGAGGTTATAGAGTGATGTTATTAGAAGAGTGCAGTGTGATGGACGATGCCCTCAGTCAATCAGGACCCGTATTCATAAAGCTCTTCGTTCGGAAATGCAGCGTGCTGGTGACCAGCAGCCTTCAGTAATACTGGTATTTTTGACCAGCATCATAACTGGCTAGAATATGCACTTAACCAGAGTTCAAGTTGTAGGTTTGGTTCTTACCGGTCGCAAGTTGTCTTTTCGTCCAGTCCAATTTATATCACAGTTACTACACTGCAGTTAAAGACCACAAACAATGTCCCCTACACTTTCCTTGGCTTCACTGCCTGTGGGTTTCATGAGGTTGTGTCTAACAAATAAAACGAGCCCCTGATCAATAGCCCTTCTTTTCATTAAGTAGAGTTCTAGCGTGAGAACCTTTTCCTTGTTTAAATACGTGGTCAAGGAATTGAAATTAACAACGCTTCTTGTTATTAAGTGTTCCGTATTTCGCTTATAATAGGTCGACGTCCCTAATTGTCTTGAAGATAGGTGTCTGTCGCACCAGAACATTTTTGTGTGTCTGTGTGTGGGTGCGAACTGAGGAGAAGTATACACTGCTGAACAGTTTGTAATTGATTGAGAACCCGTCTGTGGTATATATTGCCAACTATCGCGACTGGTCGGTATGAGATTAGCTAATCGCGAGGCAAGACTTCTCTCCTGTATCGCATCGTTTATTTGGCGGCTGATTGGTTGCTCTTCACGAAAAGGGCACTTCCCCCACAAAGCAATTGTTACGCTGTACCTGATTGCACGAACACAGTATTTTCACAATCTCACCCAGTGCCAGGAGTTCTCATGACCGTACAGCCTAGTAAGTTCTGCCCTCCGATTTTATTTCACTGCACGGTGTTAGTGACTGGAATACGGAGCGCCAGCGGCAAGCACGGCGCTTTTGTTACCATGGGACGAAGCTCAAAAAAAAAATAATAATAATAATAAGGAGAAAAAAAAAGCACGAGCCCTCGCGTTAAACGAAACGGGCGATAGAAATTAACTAGTGCTTCGCATTAATTTTTGATTAGACAAAAAGACATTTTTAAAAAGAGCACGTGTAAATTTGAATTCTTGGTCTGACTTGATTCTCGCGACGTTTCGACTTTGTTCTTTCCTTCTTACGCATGCGCAAACATTCTTGGAAGGTTTTCTTGACGTCGAGAACAGTACGCCTGTCTCCATGTTTAATTTAAAGTTACTCCGAATAAATTTCCTTGCATGAAGAACCGCGCATCGTGAACTAAACGCAATGCTGGCTATAGATTTTATGAAGAGGCCGAGTGTGTTCGTCGAAAGGCATAGAAATGCATGTGGTTTAATAGAGCTACGAGCAGTGGGAATGCCTGAATTGGGCAATGGTGTGTGCGTATGCCATGTCAGTTAGATTGGCTCGGCATGACATGCTGCTCTACAGAGGCACACTGCAGGGCATAGATATTTTTTTAATGTAAATTTCATTTATTTTTCGCCCAACTCCACTTTAATGTATCGATATACTATACATTACTTTGGCGAGTTCAGTGACATTTTTTTTTTCAGAAGCTCACATGTTGGTAGCCATAAATAATGTTGCCTTTCTCTCAAAGTTATTAAGGTGAAAGCCTTATAGGCCTTATCAAACGCGAAAATTGACAGGCGTCCCGCGTCGGCGCCTCCCGTCGGCGTCCACACGAGTGATGTAACATATGACGTCATTATGACGTCAAAGTGACGTCACGTGATGACATCTTCACATGACATCGTAGCTTGGTCAACGATCGGCCGATCACGGAGGCAGTACAAAACCAGGTAAAGGGCCTCCGATCATTAAGCCAATGCGAAACCAAATTAGGTGCAAAACGCTTTCGGAGGGTGACGGGGCAGGAATAATACATCGACTGTGAAGAAAAAGAAGACGGCTTTCGCCTTCCAGTCGTTCTAGATCAGTGCATAAGGGACCCTGTGAGTTATTTTTTTCTTCATGCCTTCTTTGCGTTTGTGCGTGCGGAAACGGCGAGGGGGGGTTCGTGATGGTGTTTTGCGATTGCACAGAACAGTGATTATTTCTGGGCTGCGATCCTCCCCATGTTATATATCGTAATCTTTTGCCCTGGCTGCGAATCGAATAGACATGGTCACGCGCTAAAAGGAGCAGCTATCTATGTTGAGAACATATGGTCCGTTAACATAAAATAAAGGTATCGCGACCAGCCAAAGACATTACACATGCAAAACAAATGTTTCCGCCATGGATCAGTGTTTTCGACGCAGAATGTCATATCTCGAATGACTTGGATTTTCATAACATCTGTTCTCTATATTTGAACGGAAGCTTTTATAGACAGCCTCTCTACGAACATTTCTATGATATTATAGAAAAAGAAACAAGAGAACATTCTATATTTCTTGCGGTGTGATACTTCTATATTTCATCATTGCTGATTCTATCACTGCGTAAACACGCGAAAGAGAGAGCAGAAGTAAAAAAAAAAGAAAAAGAACGGAGCATGCAAGCTGTTCATTAGGGCCATTTCCAGACTATGCATGATTAACCACTCTTGATGAAAAAATGTAAGGCCCTTTGTTTATCTGGCTGCAAGGCCGGCCTTTCTCACATTTCATTGAACATGTTTCGGGCTTTCTGGCCGCACTGGACAATTAGTGAGGGTTGTACTCGCTCATTTATTTTGCATTACTTATGCGGAAAAGTTTGCTCTCTTCTTACATGGACACACAGAGAGCGTTTCCGGGCAACGCAAACTCTTAATTGCCACATTCCTCCAGACGTTCATCGGCGCGTAATGAAAAGCGCGTAATACAAATGCGCGAGAAACGCGCACTTGTGCGGTCAGTGAAAACCGCCCGGTGACATTTGCATAAGAAAGCAGACCAGATCAGATAAACGAAGTAAGGGTGAGTGAGTGAGTGAGTGAGTGAGTGAGTGAGTGAGTGAGTGAGTGAGTGAGTGAGTGAGTGAGTGAGTGAGTGAGTGAGTGAGTGAGTGAGTGAGTGAGTGAGTGAGTGAGTGAGTGAGTGAGTGAGTGAGTGAGTGAGTGAGTGAGTGAGTGAGTGAGTGAGTGAGTGAGTGAGTGAGTGAGTGAGTGAGTGAGTGAGTGAGTGAGTGAGTGAGTGAGTGAGTGAGTGAGTGAGTGAGTGAGTGAGTGAGTGAGTGAGTGAGTGAGTGAGTGAGTGAGTGAGCGAAAAAAAGGTGTACTAATACGCTCACATGCACAGCAGCTTTCACCGCGCATACGCGCAAGGTAGCAGAATGTTGATCATTACCTTGGCGAGAGATGAGTTGCGGCAGAAATCCCTGCTTATAAACTTGTCTGCGTGTTGTTATTTCCCCAGGAAACCAAGTAGCCGGCCCCAATCCAGCCCTCCCGAAAGAAGAGGCAAATAAATCAGTCGTGTAGGCTGGGAACACTGCTAATCTGTAATCAACCGCGGGATAATCACACTCTCCTTATACAAAGTCTCTGCTGCGACTGCTCCAAGCTCGTCATTCGACCTCGAAGTATACCATAGGCCCGGATGTTCGACGTAGCCTGAACATCGACACGACGCCTTTCGGCAAATGCTGCGTGTTTAGCGCTTCTCAACGGCGACGAGCAATTTCACACCACTCCTGCAGTCACGATTCGGCTATCATCACCTTGCCAGCGCTGTGATTAATCCTCGTACGCAGGTTTGCCGCTCATTATCCCGCTCAGGAACATGACGCCTTACAGGATTGCAAAACGTGGGTTTTAAAGGTGCTTCAAAGTAGGGTTACGGATGGCTTATCCTGAGTGCGCTCTGTCTGATACTTGTTAACGCCACAAAGTAAAGAAATATTTGGTGAACGCGATTGCGCCTCTGAATGCCTATATGGAACTGTTTCAGCGTCTCTTTGAGTGAATAATTCGCAATTGGTAGTGTGCATTGTTAACATGTCTTAAGTAAAGTTTATTTACTTAAGACACTATATATATATATATATATATCGCGCAAATGAATGATTTTATGACACAAACAGCGATTCACTATCGAGTGCTCATATTTGTTGTCCGTTATTGTACTTTAGCACTTTAGTTGTTTCGCTTTAGCTTCGTCAGTCAGTTCGTTCGGTAATATGCTGCGGCAATAATGTGTCTCGGCAGGTGCGGGCGTCACGCTGCTGACCTCGAGAGCGTGGGTTCGATTCCCTGTCACAGCGACCGCATCTCGATGGGGGCAAAATTCAAGAACATCCGTGCACTTAGATTTTGCGGTCGCCATTACGTGGATTCTCCCAACCATGGTATGCATCATGTGCATATCATGGTTTTTCACGTAAAACCGCATAATGACGTTATTAACGATATGTCTCGCTCTCGGTACTTAACACGTTCACCTGAAGACAAAAATAGCCTATGGACGTCATCATCAAAGCTACGGAAACCAACCTTACGAAATCGAAAGGCTCTCGCTAACGCAATTACAACTTCAGAAAGAATCAGATTGATGAAGCGTGATGTTACGACATACACAGGTGCAAACAAACCAGCAATACAAAATGCTGACGTGTTCGCTAGACATTCAGCATCCGGTGGCCCCAGAAAATCGCTGACTGCACCTCGGAGTTAACTCATTCTTCGGCACGCGGACGTGAGACAAGCAACGCAGCTTGCAAGTGACGTGTAGACAGCAGGACTGCTACTCTGTACGTGTAGTAGTGTGTAGTAGTAGATACGAACACCCATATACCAGAAAGATTCGGGAACCAAACGTGTTTACGCGCAGCCCGACGTGGGCTGGAAACAACGCAGGATGCGGAACGTGACTCCACTAGTTGCAAGTAAAAGCGCAGCGAAGAGAAGCCTTCTTTTTCGACCTTGAGGCTTCCAAGGCTGAGCGCTCACCGGAGGATAGACTGCGCCACAGACCGGACGACGCGCAAAGGAGCGAACGCGTGCCAACGCATTGGTGTCCACGCGCGCGGCACGCGGCAAACCTATACGCAGCTGACGTTGTTTGTGTCTCGTGACTCAGCGCCGCGATTATGTTGTCGGATGCGAGTCTTAAGGTGTGCCGTGCCCTTTGCCTCTATCGAGAAAGAACATACTCTGATGTGATGACCTGCCTTTCGCGTCGTTGGACATCTTGCGCTTTCCCCACTTGGACGTCGCGCTGTCGAGCGTTTAACACCCCTTTCACGTTTCTCATGTACATCCTGGGATCATTTAATGTCTCCTCTTCCCGATCTCTGTGTTCACCCAATGCTCACATTCGTATCTTCATTTTTCGTCGTTGTAACCTCCTTTCTTATACCCCTTTGCAGGGTAGCGAATGCGCCTCGTGTTGTTGACATATCAGCATTTCGTCTCCTTGCATTAAATTTTTCAATCTTGATATACAATGAAGCCACATTGCGCCGAAATTTTCAAGAGAGATCGCAGCACGAATAATGGATTAGCGTGGCAGTACAGATGTCGCGTCGGTTCATAGTGGCGTGATAGCTCTGCACAGGCATGGATGAACGACAAGGAGAGACACTGCAGGACATGCGCTATTCCTATATCTTCTGTTTGAGATCGACAAGTAGTGGCGCTTTATCTGCATTGACTGAATTACGTTTAAACTCACTTTTGTGACAGCGCTATGACACTTGGTGTAATTTCATAAACACAATAATAAACGTTCGGATTAAGTTCCACTTCATCTCAAAGATGACTGCCGTTCCCGCGATACACTACAGAAAGAAAGAAGGGTAGGAGACAGAGAAATACACTAGCACGATTACAGCCAGGTAACTGGCTGTAACTGCGGATAAACGTAAACCTATCTCACTGAAACAACAGTTAAGCGAGGAACGTTATGCATTATCTGGCATCTATGCGTGGCAGTGTGCAGGCACCGACGTGCCACCCGTAACACGACCAGTCAAGGAGGAAACGTGAGCCCCATGCTATCCAGCCCCGACTCTGAGGGCCAGCATCACCTAGTGAATCGACAGGACAAGGCGGATAGCCATGACCCATGGTCTATAGACGCCACTGGCCAAGGACTACGAGGAAGTCGTCTGCTCTTTCAGTATAATTTATTCCTCCTCGTTGCGATGGTACGTCGGAGTTTTTCACGCGCGTTCCGTTTCAGTACTTCCCCTCATCGAAGAAAAGTGCAAGATGGTGCCGCTCGCTCGCAGTACCTTGCAGCGCTGCGAATAGCGTAGCTCGAATACTGCAGGGTTATCGAGGACAGCGTTTTCACGTGGCCGCGGGAAGCTATTAGCCCAGACCTGTTTTATCACGCGCTCCGTGCGATACGTCTTCATAATCTAAAGCTTAACGACCCGCTTACGGGCAACGCAGATCACATTTAATCCGACCTCGCCAAACTTTCTCGTATATACGCTCATTCGCTTCGATGGCCACACACGCACTCAAGAGTCCTTTCCCTCCGGCAGGTTACAGACACGACGGCGCTTCTTTTGATGTGACTCACGAGCCCCGTGTGCCGCGGTGTCGAGAGCGAAGAGCCGATACACCACAGTCCCACGGACGGCGACGGAGGAGAGGGTTGCGCCTGAGTGCAAAGATGATGCATGCCTGTAAACGTTGCTTCAGGGAATGCGGAAACGTGGCCTCGCCACGGTACAAGTTCCCGAGAAGGCAGGCAACGCGTGAAGAAGACAGCAACAACGACTGTGGCTCATATATATATACATGCGCCAGATGACATAAACGTCCTTCTTGCTCTCTTTCAAAGCCGCCCTCCCGTACCGTGTAACAACCCTTCTCTCCCATTCATTGCCCTCTTATCCTTCCCTCGGTTTTCCTTAGACCGCGTGCTGGTAGGCATAGGCATTCAAGGTAAGAAGGAATGCCCCGGAGCACGCTGGCGGCACAGCGATGCGGTCGTGAGCTAATTTGGCCCGCCGCCCGTTTTCACGCAAGCCGCTGGCTATGATGAACGTGGAACCGCTCCCTGGCCGTCGTCCTTTCCAGGGTCTAGAGAAACGTCGTGTCCCTTCGCAGTCGACGGGTCGCGAGCCCTGAGCCTCTCGAAATCTTCGCAGACCAGCCCTCGTTAGGCTATCAACCGTGGCATTCCGCCGAATTCCGCTGTAACGGCGTGCTAACGAGCACCGCTCTATCGGATTTCGTTCAGGCCTTGTATGCCCCTCGCCCTAGCGGTACCTAACGATCTTCACGCATGACCAGAGACCCGAGCGAGTGCCGTGCCATTGGACCCTCTTATGCACCGATCGGCGAGAGCTAAGCGATTACGCGTCTATGCCGGAGGGCTATGAACGAACGAAATCTGATACATATCAGGTGCGCGGAGAATGCGGGAATGAGGTATTTATCGACAGCCGAATCCTCCGCTGGATCGCTGGATATTAAGGGCACCGTCGATCCCTCACGCGTAGAGTCATTTTGGAGGCGGCCGAAATTTGATACAATGCGGTATTCATTGTAGATGGCATTGATAGGCGAGTGAAGTGTGAGGTATTTTTTGACAACACGCGAAATCTCTCCCGTGGACCACTGGATCAAAAGAAGCAGAGCTAAAGCTTGAAGCCACTAACGCGAGGAAGAAAAACTCGTAAAACGCATGCACGCACGTGTACGGTGCCCCGAAATTGAAAACAAAATATTCGTTGAGCTAGGGGCTCTATATTTAAGATATTGAGAGTACATCAGTATGCTGCATTATACACAGAAGTTTTAGCCAGAAAATTAAGATAGTAAATCCAAGGCCGTTCCGTGTGGTCAGGGGCGTAGCCACGTTAGGGCACACCGGGCCCGTGCCCCCCCCCCCCCCCCCGAAATTTTTTTTGCCACAGCATACAGAGCAGAAAATGACACTCGACCACATCTGCCTGCTCGTCCCCACTACAGATCAAAGAGGTGCCCCCCCCCCAAAAAAAAAAAAAAAATTCTGCCTACGCCCCTGCGTGTGGTCACAAAACTATGCTGAATCTAAACGGCAAGCTGGCCGAGTTGGTTTGTTAACGTCTTCGAAATACGGCTGCATGAAACGGATTAAGAACAATAACTCGGGCAAAACGGGAGCTGTGTTCAGCCTCCGTGCGGATTAAGTCGGTGTCCTTCATCCGTTTCGCGCCGTTCATTTCAAATACGACAAAAGCTACCTCGCATTACGACGCTTTCGCTCATCCTGACTAAAGAGAGACCTGTAGCGTTCTAAACGCTGTTCTCAATATGTGTCTCGCACTCAACAGCATGTGCATGAAAACAGTTAAGCCACTGCTGTTTTCATACGTTCTCGGTACTTGCGACAATTGTGTCCATTCGGAAAAATGTTCCGTGCCATTTTGAATCTCTGCTTACTTCTGTTGTTGAATGTTCACTTACAAAAACGCAACGAAGTGTTTCAGTAACGTCCTGCAGGCTCTATCAGAATCTACGGCTTCTTCGGGAATGGAACCACTAGTCTTTGACCCTTCGCTTTTTCATGTTTTCTTAACGACAGTTCGTTCACGGTAAAATTGACACAGTTGCGAATATATAAATGAAAGGTACATGAACGTGACCTACAATATAGTTTTTATGTATTTCAGGCTTTCCTCTTGCCGAGAATTCCTCGCCTCATGGCTGACTTGACCTTGAGATGCCCTGCTCTCCACACTCGCTACTAAGAAAATAAAAAAAAAAGGAGCATCTACTTTTGACACCTTGATATGGCCTCTCTTAAAGCGCTGAGCTCACCGATATTTAATTTATTCAACCTTTACTTCTTGGCATTTTGTTTTCTTTGTGGACAACAACAGCGCATCAATTAGCGTCGCCTCAGGTTCATTCTATGTAAGGACATGAAGACGAGCGCTAGACGAGGACGCGTCCTTCCTTCGTCTATGTCTAAAAAGAGAGGACGAGGACGGGCTCGTTGCGAGTTTTACGCCTCTCGTCTGACGTGACTCGTGTGTGGAGGAGCGTAGAAGCGAGCAGTTCCACCAATCGCCTATACGAGCAAGCTACGGTAAGCACGCTGTGCGCTCTACACGTGTTTGGCCTGTGTCGAGTTGCTCGAAAGGTTATAGGATGAGACGAGTGGCACTGCGCACCAGAAGGGAAGAAAAAAAAGACCTATTTCCGAATTCGCTTTCACACCTGCACGTTATCACCTTAAGTTAGAGGTCCTAGAAGTAGAAAAGCTAGACTTTATGCAGCTATGTGAACTATACAATCGTGTGTAACGCTATTTGATGTTGCAGTTGAGGGAAACCAACGCAGTAAAAAAAGTAGAAGACTCGAATTTACTATATTATGCGCTTGTCACCTCCTTCAATGTATTTTTTCATTTCCTTTTCCCCTGTGTAGGGTAGCATACCGATTATTCCAAACTGGTTAAGAACCCTGCCTCTACTCTTCTGTTTTCCTTTCCTTTCCTCCCAATTTCATTACAATTTTTCACACTATTTTTTAACCACTGTTTGCAGAATTTTTTAAATCGTTTTCTCGCCGTATGAAATACTGACCATGTAACATGTGTGTGCTTGAGATTTGGCCGTAAAGTTTCTGCAGTGCTTTGTGTATTGTCAGATTGTGAGGCCTAGTCAGAGTGTCATAAAGACGCCTTTTGTTTCGTATCTCCTCGTAGAGAAACTTTTCACCATAGATTGTATATCGTTCTCTGCGAATGCTATTACGCAGGATATTAAGAATTGTGCGTGTACTCCGCATGCTTGCATGAATGCACGAAGTAATGAAAGACTTAATTAACCTCGAGGGAGCGATTGACAGAGCGCACAAAAGAAAGTAAAGAACAGATTTTCAGTTGCTTGACTAGTGTTGAGTCGCTTGGGATACGCTATTTTCAGAAGTTTCTGTTTAAGAAGTTTCAGTCAAGAGTGTAGTAGGGAATACACTCTTGACTGTGCAAATGCAGTGTGTAAGCAGTCTAATGACATCACGTGAAACGGGCAAATAGATTACCAACGATTGAGCTTTATACGAAGCGCTACTGTAACCCTTTTAATCTTGTTAGTCAAAGCAATATATTCTAGTTTATTCTGATTCGCACGCTTATGTTGTATTCTTATGAACGTGGAAAAACGCGCAACCTTCCGAAAATGTGCCCCGTTCCATAAACATTTTAAGTGTGAAAAGCAAACAGTGATAGAATTGTCAACTTACGGTTGGGAAAGCTTTAATATACTCATAAAAATGATTACAAGAATAAAAATGCAAACAAACTCGAAGAAGACAGGTTGGGCGTCTCTCTTGAATCTGCTAACATAAACTGAACCACCCAGAATACCTTACGCTAGCGCTTTCCACAGCGAGCGAGCGAAACATTAAACAAGTTCGAAAGCAAACAATAAGCGAACCGGCATATAAGTACAGGAACGTGAACTTTTCGCGCATCTCTCTCTCTCTCTCTCTCTCTCTTTTGTTTGATATACGTGAAGCAGTGTTAAACCGCGGCAATTCTCGGAAAAATAATTCTGGTTGCACCCATTGCAAAAATATATGCGCCGCATCACACGCTGCCGCTTCCCTTACTTAAAAAAAAAAACGCGAAAAGAGAGGTCTGACAAGGCCACTAGAGCGTGGCATTCCTCAAACGACTCGGAGGAAAGATCGCCGACCCTACATGCACCATTCCGCCCCTCCTCTCTGCTTCTCCATTGCCCTCTTCAAATCGGCGAGAAACCGCGCACCGCCACCATGAGCCAGATGTGTCAAGGTCTATGCCGCCGGCTGGCGCGACAGAAAATTTCGCGGGTCTCTCCCTCTCTCTCTCTTTCTAAGCAGGCGCGGAGGAGCATCCCAAAGACATAAATTTCAATGTGATATGCTGCGGCAGAATGGAAGCTGAGGGGGCGATGCCGGGCGCACAGAGAGGCGCTCTCAATGGCCGACTTGGCACGGTACCAGAAGAGCAGCCTCCGATTCGCCACGACGGCCGGCGAAACAGTGGCCGAGTGTCGCATGCTCATTCTGGAAGCAGGCCACGTCGGTCGAGTGGCACGCAAGGCGAGACCGCGGCACGCTCCAAGTCAACAATCCTCGTCAGAGGTCGTTATTTGGGGCTATGCTTGAAACAAAGCATCGACTGGAAAGCCTGAATGAAATATGTGCGCCACGGATGCAGCACCGTCGATTCAAGCCGTATTCACTCCACACTCGCTTCATTAGTTTTTTACGCGCGCACATTACGTCGATGTCGTTATACGCTGTCACCTCTTCATCGGCCCACGCCGTCGCTTATCGGTTTCAGTGTTATCCGCTTTTCTTACGCTACGGAAAACTCGAGATAATATCCATTAATCACTACATCTATATAATGAACGCTCCTCAAAAAAAAAAAAAAAAGGGAGACCTATAATTGAGCCATCAAGCGTCCTAGGATTCGTTTCGAAGAAAAGCAAGCTTATAGTAAGAGACCGAGACCCGCAGTTCCTTTTCATCAGTAAAGACCACGCAGATCCGTAATCACCACTGCAGATTGCACATAAGTACGTGTTGCGTGTTGTGTATAAGTGTCCCTGCTAAAAGAATTTGCGTCTTCCATTAGTTTATCTGCAGTCGCTCGAATCTTCTACTCGACGCATATTAATCAAGTCCAGATCAGTGTTCGGGATCTTGAGCGGCCAAAAAGGAAAGAAAAGTGAACCAAAGGGTGACTAATGAAGCTGTCCTCAGTTGTCGTTTACTGCGTTACAATGCCGTAAATCAATCGTCGGAAGAGCATACACTACCTCAGAGTTCACTTACGCATGAATGGGAGTCGTCGGCTTCCTCTCGCGCTCCCTTCTTCGCGTTTATCGCGGCGTTGGTCCAAGCTTCTTCCTAGTCGCGTCACGCGCGCGATACCATGAGAGGACGACCGCGGAGATTCCGTTACTGAGAGATAGAGGGAAGAAAGCACGGGGCCGCCGACCCTAACAGCCACGTCTCGGCAGTCAGAGTGATCTTGGTACGATAGCGTTGCCAGCGCAGACAATACAAGGACGAGAAGATTTTACTTTGCGGCGATCGTATTGCATACGTAAGCATTATTCCTATCTGTGAAGAGAGTGTCCAATAAGTATTTGCGCTATTACCGTGGCCAACTACTTCATCCCACCTCCTCGTCGCTCCACTGTTGTCAAAATATGAAGCTCTTCTTAAAGAGGGAATAGAATACGAGCTTGCACGAAGACTACGACATGGAACGGGCAGCATTCAGCATTATAGAGTTTATGGAGAGAGCGCCTTTCGGACACGGGCATTACTCGAACGTGTGATCACCATGGAGACCCGTCATGGTTTTAGTGGCTAGGGCGATACGTTGCAAAGTGCCCCTGTGTTTAGATTTCTAGGCACACGTTAAAGAGCCCCCGGTGTTGAATATTAATCTGTAGTCCGCCACGAAGGCGCGCCTCATATTGTGGCTTTCGCACGCAAAGCCCATTAACGTTTTGTTTTATAACAATGGAAATGTCCCAAGGCATATACTTGCAGCTTGTATGTGCTCATTAATTAAGCATTTATTATTATCACTTTTCACCTAAGGAACTCGCGTATTATAGTGGACTTTGGACGCCAACCTGTTTGAATTCAAGCGATACTAAGGCAAAGGAAAAAAGACGAACTGATATACTAGCGGAGAGGAGAAGAGGACAAGAAGGCGCACTGAGAACGTGACACCAGACGACACAAGCCTCGGATGATGCCAGACCCACGATGACGTCGCCAATTCGCCGCCGCGGGGCGGAAAGTTCTTCGGAAGTTGTCAACGCCGCTGCGCACAGCATGCAAGCACCCAATAACGTGAGCGCCGAGCTCAGCGATAGTGGCAGACCCCATGCACATCCTGGCCAGCCGCCTTAGCTCTTGACGATGCCCCGCGTTTTCGAATTGGCTTCGAACGCACCCCTCCTCGCCGCATTTCTGTTTCGCTTAAAGCGGTGGTATCGCAAGCACAACCCCGCTGGCAGACAGAAAAGGCCGCGGGGTGGGGAGCCCTGAGGGTCGAGAAACAAGGGTCTCCTTGTGACTCGCGCGTGAAAATGACCGCTTCCGAGAACTCCTCTTGAAGAGCCTAGATACACGACCGAGAGGAGAGAGTAGGGCTGGTGAACTCAAGTTTGTACGGCGAACATCCTTCGGCGGTTGTTTGCGTTTTCTAGTCTAGCGTTTAGTTTCGCGAAGGCAGTCAGGCCATACCACAGATAGACACTGCAGGAAGAAATGCGCGTCGTGGCAGGCGGATGCGGGGACAATTGCTGTTATTCCAGCCTGCCATAATCGGGTGAAGGGGCATTAATAGAGGACACATTCGCACCGTCTGGCCCTTAGTGTCAGGCTAAGCACTTTGACGTGCGTTGTATGGCATGCCCTTAATTGGAAAACAAAAAGTGAGATTCATAGGCACACCAATGTCTGATGTTCTGAAATAACCTGAGTGGCCACGGACTATTTTTTTTATCTTACACTTCGATAAAGATGTTAAAACGTTGGCTGAAAAAGAAAGTGGGTGTATCAAGAGAACACAGAGTATAAAAGTCCCCTTTGTAAAACGCACAATGTAGCTCACATTGTAAAACTTGAAGGGATCCATTGTCACATGATAGAAAAAATGCCGCGAATTACAAACAGGAACTCGAAGGTTGAAAACACGGGACAGCTCTCGTCCTGTGCGTTCTGCCTTCCCCTCCGTCTTTGTGATTTGCGCTGCTTTTTTTCTCATGCTAGTGTACCAACTCGCCTAACTTTCCGCCCTTTTTAAACACTCTCGCATCAATCACAAGCAGAAAGGAGCAGCATGAGAGCGTGGTAGCCTATTCGCATATTACGATGTCATGCACCCATTAAGTCTCGGCTGAGGTAACAAAATATTCTGCGTGCCGTCATGGCTACTACAGCGCGCTTGTAGTTCTCTGTGTTATACGCTCCTGGAAGCCGTAGCGATCGTCGCCAAATTTGTCTTGTGATAGCAGAGACAGTGTTGCTAGAATGCTGCAATTTTTGATGCATGAGATACAAATCTCAGTATTTCTCTAAGCATGGCACGTGGTCTAGAGCACGAAAAATGTTGTTGTTGCCGTCGTCATTGTTGTTGTTGTTGTTGTCGTCGTCGTTGTCGTCGTCCTCGTCGTCGTCGTCGTTGTTGTGTTGTTGTTGTTGTTGTTGTTGTTGTTGTTGCTGTTGTTGTTGTTCAAGTAGGAGCACAGCCATTATTAAAAAGAGGCAATGCTGTGGAAGTTTGCGCAATAGTAAAGGAAAGAAAGGCTGCATGAATGCACATTGCACGTTTAGGAGAGCGCGACCGAGAAAAATAAAGCCGTTGCACGAAAAATTTAAGCAGGTGCCTTAAGAAAGGGAAAATAGACAACCACCCGTTTGCAACACGAAGTCACATGGAAATAAGAATTTCTCAGAAAGAAAGCTTCTTAAGCTGCCGAAAAATTTGTCGTGGTCCGGGGTTCGAACCCGGGACCAACGCCTTTCCGGGGCGGTCGCTCTACCAATTGAGCTAACCAGGAAGCTAGCAATTGGCACCGCGAGGGCGAATTCATCGACAACTCGAAGCACATGGACACATCGTATTGCAAATGAGTTCTGTGGAATCCCGCAGGGTGGCGGAAGGGTTAAGAAATGGAAAATAGACAACCACACGTTTGTAACCCGAAGCCACAAGGAAATCCATAAGGATTCTTCAGAAAGAAAGCCCCATAGTGGCCGAGAAATTCATCCTGGTACGGGGTTCGAACCCGGGACCAACGCCTTTCCGGGGCGGTCGCTCTACCAATTGAGCTAACCAGGAAGCTATTCTGAACCCTGTAATTCTTAACCTTGTAAAGACAACCCAGGTTTGAGTGAACAGGCGACAAGTGGCAGGAGCAGCGTACTCTTTCACCTCATTTAAACACCAGCTGGGCTCTCAACGTCGTCACAGTAAAGGCGAACCACCGGCAACCACTCTCCGCGGCTTTCCCGCAGAAATTCGTCATCGCCTCGCCAAGACGGTTCAAAACCACGGGCTTACGAGACCATGCGAGCGCCCGTCGTCGCTACAGCCGGCATTCGTGTGCATGCCTCAACGGAGGCATGCCCGGGGGAACCACGCGAACTCGAAGACGACGGCGGGCCGTTATTTTTGGCCCCATGATGGCGAGGCTGCGGTGAAGGATGCGCGAATGCTAGAGAGACACTTACGCTCCAGACTGCTATTTCTCCTCAGCATGCAACGTTCACTTTCGAAAGCTTAAGAGGAGAGTAGACGCGCCGCCGAGGATACGCACAGCGCAGGGCCATCGGGGACAAGGACCGGCGGCAGAAAGAAACACTTCGTACACACTCCAAGATAACTTTTACGTCACCCCTTTGGCGCGTTAAAATGAGACTCTTCCTTCACCCTCCTCGCACTTTCGCATTGGATCTGTCTGTCTGAGAAAACAAGCAGATTCGTTCCCAGCTGTGCTGTAACTACAGGAAAGGTTGGAGTTGCAGCACAGCTGGGAGCGACAAACTTCAACGCTGTGACACTGCAGATAGAAAAAAGAAAAAAGGACAGTTAAAAGCTTCAGGGTCTCTCACATTCCTTGAGCTCGACGACTGGAAAAGGCTGACATGGCATTCCGGTTTCCCTACACGCTGAGATATTTTTTACGTGATTAGGATAGACCTACACGATGGCTCTCTTCAATGGCAGTGAACCAAGAATCGTCATTGCCGTGTTGTCGATATTATGGAGTCGAAACCCCCCTCCCCCCCTGCTATATATTGGGGGGGAGGGGGGGGAGAGGGGTTTCGACCATACTTTATGTATATTCGTGCGTGCATTTTTATGTGTGCGTGCGAATGTAAGGGCTAAGGAATTAATGAATTAATGTATTACGTACGTGCGAATGTAAGGGCTAAGGAAAAACACAGGGCGTAAGCGCTGTTCATAACAGTTCTCATCTTCGTCTGCACATCTCACCTACCATTAGGTCCGTTGTCTGTACTTAGTGGGAGCACTGCTCATAGAGGATGATACAGAAGGCGTCCAAGCCCCTAATGCAAGTGAAAAACCGAGATTGAGCTACAGCCGCCTCCGGCACGCCAATCTCTCAAGGCCTCTCTCCGAAGTGACCGGAGCGTCTCCACCCTGCCGCGTTTCTTGGCTCCCAAAACAGCGGCCCCGCAACACGTCATTCCGACCGTTCACTTACCTATACAACGCAGGGAGGCTCGAGGGAACGAGCGTATATATACGAGGAGGGAGCAGCGGCTAATCGCTAGCTTTGGAGCGAACTTATGCTACAGCTGCAAAGCCCTCATTCTGCAAGCCATGGGGGCCACTGATGAAGTCGGCAACTTCGAACAGCCTTCGATATATAGGAGGATTAGAATGATGAAGACGTCCTGCCTTCTAAGCTGACGTCTCGTCGTAAATCTATGCATTCTGAAGAAACCAGCTCGCTGCTCCACTCCCAATGACTTCGACGGAGCGCCGTTCGGAGAAAACCCGCGTTTAAGCGATGTCGAGCGGTCCTCCCGCCATTTCCGCTTTCTCCTACAAATCACCTGTACTTTATATCTGCGGTTTTGCAAAATGTGGTTTTCGAAAGGACTGGCGTTTCGCAAGGAGCGAAGAATTTTGTCAGACGTCCTACAGTTAAACTTTACAACCCGTTTCTTGCGCTCTCTTTGACACTGTTGTTAGTCCGACAGCTGGCAACATTCTATGAACCGTTGCCGTAATAACGAATATCTAAGTTGGTTCGTTGGTCAAACTTTATTAGTAGTCCTGAGCATAGGTCGGCAAAAAAAAATTTTTGGAGCTCACTCAGACTCACCAAAATGTTCCTCAACCGGAATCACTCAGACTCGCAAAACATTTGCCTTAGCCGAACTCACTCGGACTCAAATTCACCAAATTATTACTTACCCGGGCTCACTCAGACTCACGGCTTGACCTGAGTCTAAGTGAGTGAGTGAGTTTGAGAGACGCGACTAGCGCGCAGTGGGCTCCTCCCATGTTGGGACGGGCAGGCTATAAGCCTGACCGCCTCATCGTGGGCTCTCTGGACGGCCCAAAGCTGATCCCCGTCGTTGGGGGCTTCTGATGGGGAGCACCACTTTACTTGGTTGGCTCGATCGCTGCCCAGTAACGAAGGGCATCGCCAGAGCGGTAAAAAAATGCTTTCAGCGAAGTGTTTCCGTAATGTCCCGCAGTGGCCGTTGCTGTTACTGAGCTTACACAACGCGCCGCTTGGCACGGAGACATGTACACGAAGGTAATCAACAATGCTAGACTGCATATAAAAAAGAATGTACGAGCGGCTTCTTATAGTCCCATTCTTTTTTTTTTATTACGATAGCAATTATACGGACAGTCTCGGCTGGTTTTTGCCGCCGCCGTCACCGTATATATATATATATAGTGTGATGACAAAGAAAGACACCGGGCTTCGGGCGCGCGGGGAGCAGAGCGAAGCAGAGGAAGAAGAGGGCAGAGAATAGAACAGCTGGCCCAGGAACGGGTGCTGTCTCTGTCTGAGTTCATTACATCACTATATATATATATATATATATATATATATATATATATATATATATATATATATATATAGATAGATAGATAGATAGATAGATAGATAGATAGATAGATAGATAGATAGATAGATAGATAGATAGATAGATAGATAGATAGATAGATAGATAGATAGATAGATAGATAGATAGATAGATAGATAGATAGATAGACGTCCCAAGGGAAAATAATTCAGAAAAATGGCAGGACTCAGAGGCAGCAGGCGCTTATAAGCCTTTCTTCATTACCAGCAAGATGGCATGAGGAGCGCAATGGGCGCATTTAAAAGTCGTCGGCCAGCTCGCTCGCTTCTAATATTTGCGTAGGGAGAACCTTGCCTTTTCGCTGTCTGCTCGCACGGTAGTTGCTGCCGGGGGGTAGACGTTTCTGCAGCGTAGCAGCGCGTCCATCACGGGCCGCTTTTCTTGCTATCGCATTCATTGCTTCGCCCTTGCGGCGAAACTGACTTTTTTTTTTCCCACTAGCTAACCCAGTGAACGATCATAAGTATAACATGATTAAATTTAAAGCGTTACCAAAGCCGACAGCTCCGTTCTCCTCCTCGAGGGTCATGCACCCTGACAGCGCCGACTCGGTCGCCTAAACAACGGCCCCTACTTCCCCGTTTTTTTTCTCCCTCACCTCCTCTTGGCATGCCCTTTCACGCATGGCTGTCTCTCGGCTATGGAGCTCAACAGCGACACGCGACCTCACGCTCCTCTCCTTTATCATTATTATTATTTCCCCCCGTGTTTGAGCTTCTCGCGCCAGCGTGTCGCGACCGTATAGCCCGACGTCTCTCGGAATAAAGCGACCGCTTGAGCGGTAGCCGCGCCGTGCCCAAGGATTAGGCCTAGCGGAATGACAGCCGCCAAAAAGGGCCGCCCGCTTCACCTAAAAGGCGGCTGATGCCTACCGGTCTCTATGGAACGCGTTCCGGCGTGTAACATCGGACCAAGGCGGCGGCCTCTCCAAACGCCACGCTCTGATGGCCCGCGCTTATAGGCCTCTAATCTGAATCAACGTTGGCGAACCATACAAGCTTCCCGCCTCGCCTGTATTCGTATGTGCCGTCGTTATTTGGCACAGCATTTTCTTCCTGTCTATTTTAGCTGTCATGTCACCAGTGCAGCCTGTTGCTAGGCCCGCTTGCCAAAGGCCCGATATTTTAGCAGGCTAGGGCTGCGGAGTACAAATAACTTGGTATCCGTCTCTGTCAAGTACGCTTCCTGAAATATATTTCTCTTAGAGCCTGTCGTCAGCTCATTAAAACATTTAAACATCCTAATTTAATCTTACCTGCAGTGTACGGCAGAATACAAGACACTTGTCAGTTACACTTTTTCTGTCTTTCCTCTCCTTGCATTTTTTTCTCATTCTTATTATACTAAGTGTGCGCAAACCACAGCCACCAATTTGCAATAAAATGGCTGCGATGGTCGTACAATGTGCATTGTTTTAGTCAGTTTTAACATCGTTTCCTGCATGGGCGTTTTCTTAGGTCGTTTTCTTTCGTGATCGTAAGCCACACCACGAGCGCATGGCCACTGTCCGTGCCTTCGAAGCGGCATTCAACACTAGCATTGATCAGACGCACTTGTAGTACTTGTACTGACGGTTGATATAATCTTAGTCGCTATATAACATGAAAGCTTCTCGAGCTCTACCATAGTCACTTTCACCTTTTCAGCATACGCTCCCCGAAATGTCTAAGTCAATTTCATTTCATAACGCCCGGCACCCAGTGATTTCCTTTGTTGAGCGTCTGGTATTGCTGACCTCATGTCAAAGTGAACTACGCAAGTCCAAAACGTGCTCGAAAAGAGCGCCGTGCCCTGTTCTGCACCTTCCCAGAGGACATGAGCAATAATTTCAAAACAAAAGGTGCAGCAACGACAATGGTCGCAGATTCACTTGCTGTTTAAAACTGAGGGGAACGTAGGCTGCTTCCAGAGGGTAATCAAATATAAAATCACTAAGCGCCCGTTGCCTGCATTTCGCAGGGAGTGTCATTCATCTCCGTTCAGCATAATCCACTCAAGGGCGAGTGCATCCGGAGAACTGGCGAAGTTTAATGAGCGCTTAATGACGGTTTATTAAACGCAGTCTGGCTCTCTCTCCTTCGGCTTAGAAATGCCCGTGAGCTCCACGCATGCCCCCCACTTTTCGAGCATGCTTTCTGCCAATTCGGTTTACTTTACTCAATCTCCGTGGCCTTTTTCGTCGTAGTCAAAAGAGGAGAGCCGAGGGATCGGGCCGCTTCGTACACCCCCGGTCGTTCATAATAAAACGAGAGTTACGAGGGGGTGGGGTCAAACGCGAAAACGAGCCCGAGTCCCCCACCGAAAATATGACGTCATGCTCCCGGAGAGTGGACTCATTCTTTCGAACGCGTCCTCCCACGACGAGGCGCGTGACAAACGAGCGCAAAGTCGTACGCCGGAAAAGATGCAACGCCCGCTTCACTTTCGATTGTCCTCAGCTTGTGTTTGCTGCTGGAGTTCGCGCCTTACTTTGCCGCTGGATAACGCTATGCTCTGTAGACTGCCCTGCCTGTACCCTTTTACTCCCCTTTCTGTAACGGCGTTAGCTTCTCCCGGTCTCATTCGTGTCCTCTTCCGGTCCTGGCGGCCAAACGAGCCTTCGGAAGCAAAGAACCCTGCTGTGGAAGGGGGTCCCTAAATCAAGGACAATCGGTTCCCTGCACGCTTGTATCTGTGAGTCTTATCATCCGTCTATCGGCGCGTGTCTTCATTTGACCATCCGGGGTCAATAGATCTTATCCTCGCGATCTATGGGCTTCGCTCCGACCATAGAAGAGAGCCCTTTGTTGCCCAGCTATCGAACTTGGGCCCGAGCCACCACCGAAGCGCTTGAGAAACGAAAATTGATCGCAAGCTTTGCTGCACTGTGGCGTTTCTCAACACGTTGCGAAGAGAGACCGTCATTCATAGTACGAACAGACCCAGGCTGAACTTTATCTACCCGGCTCGTCGCACTTTATCTTACAAAAATATCTTTCAGCTCAGAAGGCTACGAGCAAGGACTTCGCTATAAAGGGGAGCCCCTGCCAACACGCCATTGTGGTTTGTAAGTGGGCCGACGCGCTGAGGACTCATCACGGAGAACATTGTAAGACAGCGCCAAGACCTGTCAGTCTGTGTTAGAGTCTCGTGTATCTGCGCTGTTCACTGCTATGAAGCCAAGCCAACAAGCTCAAGTTTCACCCTTTTATTGTAAGATCGTGTGAAGAGAGAGAGAGAAAGAGCAGAGGAAGGCAGGGAGGTTAACCAGAAGTTTGTATCTGGTATGATACCCTGCACTGGGGTTGGGGAATAGGGGGTTAAAAGCGAGAGAGAGAAAATAAATAAGGGAAACAAACAATCACAACCACACACACACACACGAGAGCGTTCCGCTCAGAGGCGCTCTGACAGGCCAGTGGATCGCAGGAAGGCTAGTAGTGCTTGTAAAGCCTTCTTCTGCGACGTTATGTCCGGAAGCTTATCGCGTTGCTCCAGCACTCCTTTATAAAACGCTTAATCAGATAATTAATAATATATGTAAGTTATATTTGTGATGAGGCTGTTATATGCTTCGGGACCGTCCGATATGGCAAACAAATTGACCTAGTTCTGCGAACATTCAATGTTTTCAGATGTACTTCTATCTCAGAAAGAGGGAATAAAAGCGTATATGATTTTATTTGATATGGCAGTGTGCACACAAAAAGCGTGGTTTCGGCAATAAAAAAAATTTTTTTTTGTAGGTGAGCACTCCTCCAGTGCTCCGTATTCCCTATCTGACTTTTTGGGCTGCTTTCTCCCCAGTTAACTATAAATCAACTTGCCCGAAGCAAAGTCCTCTTGATCCCTACACTTTCGCGATTTCCGTTTCTGCACTTCACTTATCCGAAAAAAGCCGGTCCTATGCATGTGAGCCAGGTCTCCGCGCAAACCGTCACTCACTGCTGTGTAACCAGCCGTATAATCTTTTTCTTCAACAGACTGACAGGCTATAGTTGATACTGCTCGTGCAATAAACTATCAGTTGTTATTAGGCTGGCTTCCATGTCTTCTGTCGTCCTGCGTCATTTCCTTGTGCTGAACCTCTAAATACTCTTTCTCTTGTTTATTTTTTCATCGGATATGCTACACTTCTTCGCTTTCGCCTTTAACTAAGTTTGTCGGGTTTAAGACCACGCACTGAAACCTTTCACTCAAAAACAGCAACAACAACGACAACAACAAAAAAGGAATCTCCCGAAGGAAAATCACCGCAGCCACCACTCTATACTTTCACGTTTTGTCCGAGTGCCGAAGAAGAAGCGAAGTGTTTTCCCAACGTCACTCCGTGAAAGCCAACGCCGCCGTATCGCGAAGAGCACCAACCTAGGGCAGCTCAAGATATTAAAGCGGAGCAACGAATAAAAGGGAAAAGAATGAAGGGCTGAGGGCAGGCACTGAGATTCGGGATCGTCTCAGAAACGCGACCTTCTGTCCTTTTTTTTTTTCAAAAGTGCGCAGTGTGCGGTGCGCTCGCCAGCTTCTTCGGCGTATATACTATTATAGCCGGCAGCATAGTCGGCAAACTCCAGCCGTCACAGGCAGCGCCGCTGGCGCCGCTAACAAAACACGCCGAACGGGCGACGCTTTCGAGGCCTTCTTCAAGAGGGAAGCGCTTTATCGCGCCGAGCCCCGAGGGGAAGAAAAGATGCCGAAGAAGAAGCAGAAGAAGAGTGCAGTAGCAGCAGAGTCTCGCGAAAAATGCGGAGCGCGCCACGCGGTCTCCACTTGGTCCGAACCGGCACCGCAACTTTCACCTTGTTTGTCAGCATAGAAATTCCCCGCGGGTTTCTTCTTATTTTTTCTCTTTATTCCAGCTCGCTCGAACGCTTTTCGCGGTCCACGCGGCATGATCCTCTGCAATGCTGAGCGCTACGGTGGCATAAGGAGAAAGCTTGCGAGGAGAACAGAGTCGACTGTCTCTTTCAGCTTCGCTCCGATCCTTTATTCAGCCTATGTAACTGTTTTGCTTCGTGTCGTTCGCGCTCTCGTTCCATGCTTAACATCGTTGGTTTTCTCTCTCTTGGCAACGTTTCTTTCCGCATTTCAGTTTACAGCATCCTTGAAATGTTCAGTCTCTTCACGATGGCAGAAAATGCATGCCGTGAATGGCGAGGCGAGTGCGAGGGAGAGAAATAAGGAGGTAATTTTTAGGGAACACGAAGGGATGGTAAAATGATACCATCTCAAAAGAACGTCTTCGCTGCGAAGCTGAGCATCATTTCTTCACTGCTTCCTTCCAGCAATGTCGCTGTGAAAGGAGAACGCTTTTCAAAAGCGAGCACACGCTTGGCCCGCAGACATATGTGCGTGTGTAGGCGTTTCAATTCCTTTGATATCAGAACACTACTTATTCACGCACGACGGAGTGTATATGTTTTGATAGGAGACAAGGCCTGCGGGGACTGGCATCTTGCTTCGTACTCTGTCTTAAATACAAAGCAAGAATGACGCCGCATCTGCCACGTTCTTATGGTCGGTAGGAGCTGTAACTCGGCTCGGTGTTCCTCAATATCAGCAATAAAAACTATATGCCACAAAACGCCGCCCTTTGCAATTATTTACTGCGCTCCATCTCAAGGACTATAGCTAGGAGCGACATATTTGTATGTTCTACAGTGTCTTTCACGCGCGTCATTATTAAGGAAAAGAAGGTGTGCAAATATGGACGGAATAGAAGAGAAGCCACAGCTCAAACGACTCGCGTTTGTGTTTCTGTCTCGCTCCGTTTTCTTGTGTCCGTGCGTGCATGCGTTACATCCGTTCGCCGTATATCCCCGCCACCTAGCACAATTTTCTGTCCTCCAAACAGCTTCATGTCCCACACGATCCACACGCTACACATATGACAGTAGATGAAGCACTTACACAGGCCTTCTCGGAATAAGAGACGGTACACCGCGTTCTTCTAATCAGCGGCGCCCGGAGTCACAGTAGCGTGACGTGCAAGGGATGCGTGGAGATAGAGAGTGAGGACGAACCGCGAGGAACACTAAACCACGTTGCAAAAAAGAAAAAGAAAAAGAACAGAAAACTGAACAGAAACGACAGAAATAACTAAGGCTTTCATTTAAAATCAAACAAAACCTCCGGACGAAACGACGGAATTCCGCCACTCTGCGTTCAAACGATGATGAGGTACGACGCTGCGGCATAAATTAGGCCTCCGCCGGGGCAGCGTATCGGCCTGCTGCTTTGGCCCGTACAGGAAACATGGATGAACGCCATCGAGTAAATCACTGTTAACAAGAACACGAAAAAGAGAAGCGGCTCTCATTTCAAGAGCACTGATAAAATGGATCGGCGTTGGGCATTGAGCGCCATTGTTGCTTGGAATTAGTTTTTCGAAAACTTTAGTAGCATATAACAGAGACTGCAATTCTGAGCGTATATGAGCTTATGTCGAAGGACGCGGCAGGGAATGTGGTATGGGATGGGTTACATCGGCGTGTTATTATCACTGGAGCGTACTGCCTGGCGTCGACATTGGAGAAAGAAGCCATCTGTTCGTACAGAACCGACTCGGAAAAGGCCGACTCGAATAGCGTCATTACAGAACACGCAGCGATAGCAGAGCCCCGGATGGAACGGCGCGTGCTTGTGTATGTGATAAGCAAATGAGCTTGCCTCCTTTGCGTAACCGTGAATGTGAGGCACTTAAGCCCTCCGTTTATAAAGCCGCTGTTGCGGTTATTCGATGTCGTTTTCACTGTATCATTGAATCCTACGAATTCAAAACATGTCTTTTTTCGTCTTGCAGGTTGTTAATGTGGACATCCATACCTGACATACGAGCTATTCATCTACTGACGTGCTGCGCTAGTAGAAAGAAGGAAAAGAAAGAGAGGCTTAAGTGCGCAGGACGTAGGGAGTTCAGTATGAACCAACTAATCCGCAAAGAAGCATTGCTGCAAGCTGTTCACCATTTGCTCTTCAATTAGAATGAGCGGAATGGTGATGTATTATGAAAAAAAAAAAAAAGAGCCATCAGACAATCTAAACTAGCCCCAACCATCGCATGCGACGCGTTTAATGGCACGTGCAAAGCCCATTACAGGATTGCGCCATGAGACAGTAGCACGAGATAATCCAGTCTTCTGATGCGTGACGGAAGCGATGCGTCACTTGTTGCGCTGGCGATTTCGATTACCTTTTCTTTGTACAGTGGCCACTTGCGTTTGTGAACTACGTTGCCGTCTCTGCGTTGGTTCCAAGTTACACGGGCTAAATGGCGGGCAAATTCTATGTCAGTGTCAACATAAAAAAAAAGAAAAAGAAGGCGGGGCTTTAAAGCGGATGTGCATATTACATAAACAGATCAAAATATACGGCTTCTACTTTTATCACTTGGCACCGGAGTGGTAATAAACACGTATGTCGTATAATATAAAATGAAGATGATGTCTGTAAAAAAAAAAAAACGTATGCTATAGAAATAAAACGTTTTACATCGTCGGTCGTTATCATCTTTCTAGTTCAAGACAGGTTACCTTTCATATGTATTACAGAATCCATAGTGTCATCTGGATGCGCCGTATCTGTCAAGAGAAAGAAATCCGGAGAAAACATATCTGGTATAGCAACCACGTTTTCAACTAAGTTTCACAGTGCTGTAAATCCGGACAGCACGGATATAAACTTGTTTTATCAGAGGCAGTAAGTCGCCGGACGTAAATCACGCTTTATATAAGCGCTTTCATCGAGAAAAAAAAAAAGAACGCAAAGTAATACATGCGGAGTTTCCGGGGGATCCCTAAGCGATAAGAGGCAGTGCTATCCGACTGTTCATAGCAAGCGAAAAGAGAGAGAGAGAGAGAGACGGCTAATTCAACGTCGCGGGTACGCAGAACACGAAAGAAAAAACAAAGTCTTTGCTCAAGGGGCAACGTCGATAATAACAGCTTACGCTTCACTCCACTAATTCCGCTTCCAGGCGGCATTTATCGTGCGTTAAACGGACTGATATCAGGCCGGAACCGTCGAGCGACAGGATAAGAGAGAAAAAGAAAGGAAGAGGCGACGAAAGAGAAGAGGGCCAACGGCCGAACTCCACAAACACGACGTCCTCGAGCCGAAAGGAGCAGCGACGTCCCAACGGAGAGAGACAGCGCTTCGGTACCGCTCTTTCCGCCTTTTAACGAGCATGCTCGGCCCCGGCTTTAAAAGCGTACTAATGCATGCGAGTATGCATCAGCTGCCGCGTCATCTGAGAGTTGTCTAACTTCTGTGCGTTTCCACGCCTTCTTGCTGGCATTTTAGATTGCAAGAAAAAAACTTGGAGGACGCTTGAGCTTCGTCTTGAAGTAACAGAACACGGTAGCGTAATCGGGCCCGTGAGCATCGTCGTCTTAACTGTTAACCGGACTTCGGCACTCGGTGCATGCCTCAAACAAGGAAACGAAGAACTGTGCGCATAGCATTGGCCGGTTCAAACTATCCTAGAATGCCCACTGCAAGTACAGTTGCGCAGTGCCCACTACGCCATAATTCTTCCTTGGCGCAGAAAAGAACTAAAGTAAGGCATATAAACACAATGCAACCGTGAATGGATATAAGAAGTATTATTGGGCGTTATCATTTTACGCCATCCTTTCTTGCTAGGCTAACACCTTCAAATATCATTCAAAGTTTTTCTACACCTCACGCACTCTCTAATTTTATCTATATCGATGGGTATGCAAGCATACCCATCGATATACCCATCCGGCACCGGTTGCAAAAAGTTATCTTTCTTTCTCGATTATATGAAATAACACGATCCGAATACGATGGATATCATAATTGCTTGTATTAAACTAATGTATATCGCACAGAAACTCGCTTACAGTTATACATATCACGAGCATCGCAACACGTTCACAAGGATAACACTATATACAGACCTTTTCTTTGTGTTATGAAGGTTGCTCTCGTGTTCAACAGAATGCATAAGCATGTTTTAGCTTGCATTACTGGCACGTACACTACTTTCTTACTGTGATTTGTTCTTGTTAACGCCTGAAAATCAGAGAATCCCAGCGCTACGGTGTTGGAAAATTGAAACGATGAAACCTCGGCTACGCCTGCGAAGTTCAAAGCGGACACACCCACGACGCGTACAGAGACAACTCACCGAGGCCCTTTAAACGTGGTATTTTGCAGGCCATACAAACATAAGTGCGAATACAACCTGCGAGGCTGTGACAGCCAAAGAAAGAAAGAAGCAACACAGGCTGTGACAGCCAAAGAAAGAAAGAAGCAAAGAAAGAAAGAAAGAAAGAAAGAAAGAAAGAAAGAAAGAAAGAAAGAAAGAAAGAAAGAAAGAAAGAAAGAAAGAAAGAAAGAAAGAAAGAAAGAAAGAAAGAAAGAAAGAAAGAAAGAAAGAAAGAAAGAAAGAAAGAAAGATGCCGTATACAACACGCTGACCTGTCCTCTCAGTAGCTCGTACACAACGACGCCTGGCTTTCGAGCAGAAACGCTAGTTACCGAATGTCCTTCCACTCAATCCCGCCCGTTGAACCAGAAGCAGAGGTCAGGCAGGCTTGTAACTAATTGCGACTGTCAAAAATAATCGCAGCGTTGCGACAGAAACGCGCACAAATACGAAAAGACGCCTCAAATTGATGGCGGCGTGCGAGAGCTTGGAGTGGATACAAATTGGATGAACGCTCTCTCGACCGAGACGACAAGGAAACGTTCTCTCATACCTTCCTTTTACTTTCTGTCCTTTTCCTCTCGTCCTGCTCGACTTGTTTGTTTAGGGGCCCCTTCGCGGCAGTTCCTGTATCGGCGCAAGCGTAATCCCCCGAGTGCCACACAGATTCGCGAGCAGCGTTCGCGGGAGGCGCTGATCGGAACGTGTGAACAGGCCAGCTTCCTTGCTGCATGCGAAGTGAATGCGCTGACTTGAGTCGATAATTGCCGGTTGCTTAGTCAGAGAAAGCGTCATGAATCGAAGAAAGGATGAGCTAAAAGAAGGATATATGTAGTAAGAAGGGTTGCAATGCGGGCGCCGGCTGCCTCCTACGGAGCAAAAGTGCTCGTCTAGTATGTGGTCGAAGAATGGGAGAAATGAGAGCAAATTAATCTCGCTTCTCCAACGACGCCTGCAACTACATGTAGGGGAACGCAGCTAGTGCGTAAAAACAAAGAATTCGAAGATAAGCACTTCGTATACAGTTGCTTACTCGCGAAACATTTCTTTGCAGAAACGGGAGATAGCGTGCGGCATTCCTGGAATAATTTATCGCCGAGGCGGAGGCACGATGCTCACATTAGTTCGGCAAACTGAAGAAAAAAAAGGTATTGTTCGGAAGAACTTAATGGCATGCTGAACTTGATGATGTTCTTTTCTGAATGCAAACGCTTTATTCGCATTCTATATGAATAGTAAACATAGCAGCGACGTGGGGCGTAGAGTAATAAGTAGCAACTAATGCAGACATCATCTCACTCTTGTAAGGAATGCCTCTAAGTGAACATTCGTATAAAAACAACCGTATTCCCGAAATAGGATGGCGGCACTGCGCAAGCAAAGGACCGCGTCCGTTACTCGTATTCCGGTCTTAAAGCTAAATCAGAAGAGAGAAGCGGAATCAGTCGTGAATAAGGGCAGTGCGTATTCAGATTTTCCACCGGACATTTCTACTGAGCAATGCATTGCAACTCGGTAAATCTACGCTAAGACTTGTTCAATTCCTAGAAAGTATGGCGCGCGCACTCTCAGTGTCGCTAGTCAGGCACCAGATGACCCTGAACGACACACTAACGCTAAATTAGCGCATAAAAATATAAATAAAAGAATGCGAAGATCTCTAGAATGTGTTTTGAAACAAGGACCCGCACTTGTTCATGGGGGTGACCCCAGCTCTCGTCACGCTGCAAAACTCGGCGCCCTCTGCTAGCGGGCAAATCAAAACGACACGAACATACCCCCCCCCCCTTTTTTTTTTCGTCTCGAGTTCAGACACACGAGTAGCGGCACCCTTTCGCTGGCTGTTAGCGCGTGCTTGCACTGGACTCTTACTGGATTCTTTCCAAGTCGCAATACTCACTGCTGCACTGCCCTGTTCAGTGTCAGCCTCCCCCCACTCTCGCCCATTTTCGTACGCCCCCCCAGGGCGCATTTTGAACGGGACCTCAGTCGCACCCTCCGGCCACGCATGCGCGAGGACTCTCGGTCGCTCCGAGGGAGAAAGACAGTTGCGTGGGTCAAACGGAAGTGGGAACCCCCCTGTCGTAGGCGCCCCTTGGCCCTTGCCCCCGTGGAGCAGCAGCCCGCATGTAACAGGACCTGGAGAGTCAACAAATTCCTCGCAGCAGAGCGATTCGGATGGCTCTCTCTCGACGCCGACACCGCTTTTGAGAGATAAGCGCGGTTTCTATGCGTACTATGCGGATATGGCTGTAGCTAACATGACAGTGTTCTGGAAGCGGCGACAAGACTGATCCCCGTAGTCCATGTTTGAATGTGAGACAGACACAATCCCAGCATGTTGCCATAAATACATTGTTTGAGAGGTGAAGAAATAGGTACAAAGTATCGCTTTCGCGGTTATTGCGTCATCGTTTGTATGGTCTGCAGCTGCGATTGACGGTGCGCTCGCTAACTGCCTTTCCCTGTTGGTTGCATGAAGAATTGCACTTAAATTTTGGCCAGGTGTAGCAGATTTTTTCTCAATATTCAGTCTGGCCAGTGATATGGTGTGAAGAGGTAGGTTCTTAGATAAGAAATAAAAAAGTGATAAAGGTCGATGTTTGTCCTACCAAGCACATTGCGTGTGGAACTGGGGCACTGTTTCATTAATACGATGTCAAGGATTTCCACCGACTTTGGCATATTTAGTGACTTCTTTTTTTCTTGTCGATGTTTAGTCCTCTTTAGTTTATCTCTACAGGAATTCCTAACACCCATATACGAGATCAGTGCTTACATAACATAAAGTATCTTCAGTATTATTTGATCCCTCTTGAACATCACAAGTTAAGTAGTTTTGTAAACGTACCAATGCGGAAACCAGTATAAATTTACGAAGTATACAGGGCAGCCCCAGGAATAAAACAGAGAAACAGCCGAGTAGTAAAACTATATTAAGACTGCAACAGATGTCACAGCAATGAGAAATACGAACGAGAAATGAGACGACCTTCCTTACGACGTGCCTCACTTCGACGCGAAAAAACACACAAACGGGCCTTGTTGTGACAGGGCCTTTCAAAGTAGCTCGCTTTGCTGTCGAATGCGGACAAAAAATAAAAAAACAACAACGCGCACAACAGCAAAAAGGCATGGACAAAGGCCAAAACAAATGTTTGCACATGAGAGCAACGAATGGCGAAGCTCCAACGCAAACTGAGAGGCCCCTGAAGCAACAGGAGCACAGAACGAATCGGACAGATGAACTTTATATATAACTGTCGATATGCGAGAATCCAGAGCAATAGCGCAGAGGCCACCTAATAACTTAAAGCCCCGGGCAACGTATGCGTGCTGTCGCACAGGCAGACATTCCATGGGGCAGTCAGCGACGGCGTGATAAAAGAGATTGCCCGGAAGTCTCTACAAAGCCAACGACCGAAGGGAGCATATGGGCTCTATCCAACCAAGGGAGGCATGCTAAGAAAATAGCTTACTGGAGAGCGGCAAAAGACAGCCTGCATAGCAATATTGGGGCTGGCAGTTGTTATGATGCTTGCCAAGGATAAAGAGCCGAAGTTAAAGGGGTTAAAGGAGCTCCAGCTAAATAGTACTGGAGGGCAATAGATAAAAAGTCAGTAGAGGGCGAATCTGCAGTTTCTCGTGCGCCATGCAAAAAAAGTAGAACATATGTAATAAATGAAGCTGTGAGCGCCCAGTTTAAGTAAAGTCATGGCAAGCTTTGAAAAAACGAGGTAGGCAAAACGACGAAACAACGAAATCCAGTGCCTGTATAGATCTGTATAAAAAAAATTAAGTGAACAGGCTAAACAATCGATATACGATCAAATAGGACGCGTGCAATCGTTTTCATTTTCATTCTCTGGAACGTGTTATCTTAAGTAACGTTTATGCTCACGCACCATACAGGTCATAACGTTAACTCCATAAAATGTTTATGTTTACGTACACCACTGTTTGCGAGCTATATTAAAATGCAAACACCAAATCAGGCACTTGCATAGTGTCGGCTATGCAAGTCCCTGAGAAAAATAACTCTGGTTTGAAGGCAAAGAAAACTTTACAGAAGCTACCTCATGCTGCTAGTTCTTGCTCGTGTGTGTGAAGCTAGTTCGTACTCACGAGCTCTATATTTCAGCTTTTTTGCGTATAGATCTGGCAACAAATTCGTAAATCTTTTCGCCCGTTAGCAGAGTTACTGAGAGGCCAGCCGCTTCGGACATTACAGTGCCACGCTATCACGAACGTCCTGTCTCTTCTTACTAGATGAAACAAGCACGAAAACAGCATTGACTGATTCCCCGTAATAGCCTCATCGCAAAATGGCACCTAATATGGGCAGAGGCAATCACACGCCGAAGCCCCTGCTCAAAACACACAAAGAGAACGAGGAGCGGGATACGACGCAAACGAAGCGACACAAACCTAAAGCCGTCGCCTAGTGCAAATCCATCTTGACAGGCGTCGTATTTGCCCATCGCTGCGCATGCCATCGCCCTGTATACTCCAGCGCCTTCCGCGGGAAATAGCAAATACAAAGAGAAAAAAAGAAACAGCCTTCCGTCACTCATACGAACACTTCGTGTGCGCTACGCGACGCGCAAAGGAAAACGGGATCAGCGAAAGAAAGCAACAAACTGTGCGAGCCGTAAAAGTCTATATATGCAAGCATTCGTCAGGCTAAACAAACGCGGACAGCGCTTCCATCAAGGCGAATGACAAAGAGCGAAGAAAAAAAAAAAAAGGAGAAGACGCGGATAACAGGGCAGCGCTCAGTATGGTTCGTGGACGTATAGAACGCTAAGGGTCCAGTGAGAACTTCGGTGGGTGCAAGGGGCCTCTCTCAGGCGTTTGAGACCCTGAGGAAGTGAAGGAGCGGGAAGGGAGGCAGAGGGGGGGGGGGGGGGGTTAAGGAGGTTGCGAACCTGACGCCGGCGCTGTCTGCAGCTCTCTTCCGGAGTTGGCCAGCGCGAGCGCCTATTAAAAGACCGGGAACTCTGCCAGCTCCAGAGATGGATGGTGAATGGGGGAAAGACTCCTTCCCGCATCTTCCAGGCTCAAAGCGCTGCGCTTTTACAGGCGGTGAACAAGAGAGAGAGAGAGAGAGAGAGAGGAAGTGGCGAAGAATAACGAAACAAACGTTGTTGTACGCAAAAAAAAAAAAAAAAGACACGGCCGCGTGCGCGAGGACGCTCGCTTTGATGGGAAGTGGCTGTCTTGTCTTCTACCGCTGCTGCTGCCGCTGCTTGCAGAGCAATGCCTTGTGAAGTTATGAACAAAAAAGCTACGCCTGTCAGTCAGGAGTGCACACAACACGGGAAGCAAAACGTACGGAGCGTGGTAGTAGCACCTTCTGTCTTGTATTGTTTTTTGTGCGCTTGTTCGCAGGTTAGAAGCGGCACACGCTAAAGGACTCGTTGCGTTACTAACTACGGCAAGGGTACCCTTGACCTGTAAGAGTAGGTAATGCAGAAACCGAAATGCGTTGATCGGTAGCGATGGTGTGAACGTCGATGGAAGAAATAGCGATGTGAGATACTGAGCAGGAGGCATTGTCGTCAGGCAAGGGGGAGCGCGAGAGGGCGTCGGCGTCAGCATGCTGGCGTTCGTTGCGGTACAGCAAGCGGATGTCGTAGTCTTGCAGGCGAAGTGCCCAGCGGGCGAGACGGCCCGAGGGATCCTTCAATGACGACAGCCAGCATAGTGCATGATGATCGGTGACATCAAATGGGCGACCATACACTACAAACACCACTAAAAACGCCACTAAGAAGGCTGCTCGGGTGCTTCAACGTAAGCGTGGCGATGTATTAAGTGTAACGTCTGTATCTTAAAATGTAACGTCTGTGAGGCTGCTGTCGAACATGCGTGGTCTTGTAAAATGCGCTGAATACCAACATATAGCTAATTTCTTCTCAAGGCTCAGCTCTGAATGAACGGCACATGAGCTTGTACTACTGCTTTATGTTTGAGTCTATCACAAACCAGAAAATGGAGCGTATCCCGGGGTTCTCATTTACAGCGGTGACAATCATCGCTGTCAGTGATCGTTGTTCTAGCCCTGTTCAACAGTTAAGGAATCAGCATGCACAACTAAATTTTATTCAAGCATTTTGTCATTCGTTGAAATAATAAGAGAATTTTAACAAACTACATCAAGTAATCCATATGCATAAAAATTAAGTTTTAAACAGGCATTTCGACGACCATTGCAAAATGGGGAAATGATTTTAAGAAACGGCTGTCGTAACAGATTGATGTGTTGCGCTGCGCGCCGTCAGAGTTCAACTAATAATGGGCTTCATCGTACCCATGGATACTAATAGGTGGTCCCAGTCTACGACGATTTAAATTTAATTTCATTAGCCACGTCCTCTACAAACGCTCACCTTAATTTCGCTTTTTTTTTCATTCTAGTTTATGGCTCCTACATAAAACACATGTTGGTACACTCAGCCCAAGGTGTCAGCCACAAGTCATAACACAGGCTTTTCACTCAAAATATGTCTTCCCGTAAGAAACAAAGCAAACAAGAAAGCTAGAGCCATTAAGAAAAAAAAAAAGCAAGCATATCGCGTATTAAACAAATCATAAAAGCAGTACTAGGAAGTTTTTACCTTATGAAGAAAAACTGAAGTAGCTGAGAAGAAGAAAATGAGAAACGGAAGATACGTGTAAGCGTAACGAAGTCAGGCGTGTAAACAGTTAAGCGCTGAAATTAATAAAGGGACTTTGCCAGATGCGCCGGCGGCATTTAAGAAGCTTTTAATTTAGCTGAAGTTTTCTTATTATTTCTGTAGAAAAACAAGACGGCTTAGCGATCGATGCACCCGTTTTCAAAAGGCAGTATGATTATTTGCTCGGAATATGAGGACGACACGGCAGGGTAAACTTGCAGAAACTTGAGAAAAAACTGGGTCAAGCATATTTTATGTATACTTTCGTCATTTTCCCACTTGTTATGAATGGTAGCTGCATTAAAAACAACGTACGATGCTTTTACCTAAGTAAGCTGCAAATAAAGGATAAGTTCCAAAAAATAAATAATAACGAACGGTGTTCCTCTTTCTATGAAGAACGCAATGAAATGGCACATTTTTGCTGACGTCAGCGAAGAATACTTTCCCTGGATATTAAGAAACAACCACCGAACGGCAGGAATTGAGCAGGCAACAACAGTCTTGCTACTTTATTACTACCACGAAGTACAACACAGCTTGTTTTATAAGACAAAAACACACGTACGTATTTCGCTGTTCCACTTTTCTTTGAAGTTCCGTGTAATATCGCGTCATGACCTTCTTTCTGAATCAGCAAAAAACATTGAGAAATTACTTTTTGTCTGCCTTTTTCGTGGGAGAGTTTCTTGACGAACGCACCCTTGTTCGAAAGTTTTTCGACTGTATAGCGATAGTTTCGGGCTACAAAAGCGCCTTGCATTTCATTTGTCTGAAGGTGCTTCAAATTTTATTCTGCAGTGTTGCTGTGTGCGGATTCATCATGCCATTCTTTTCTCCACAACAGCCATTCCGTAACCCAAATGCGACAAGGGATCCACATTCCTTCTTTATAGCTTCTTTCCATAGTGTGACCTTCATATGCCCTACTTTCTACTACCGTTTCAGAGAGTACCGTATCCTGCACAAATAAATCTCAAAAGCTTCGCTCGGGCATTGTAAGACGGAGTCTTTCTTCAATCTCCCTCCTCCTTTTTCGAACACTTCCAAAGCAGGCGTCTCACGGCGAGCGATGCGGGAGAGAAATAAAACTTTCAACAAAGGTCCCGGCGGCGTAACTTCGACGGCTCGCGTGTTCTGTCCACGCTCGCCTTACAAGAAGTCATCGGAAAGCGTTATCCATCAATCAGGCGTGACACAAAAGAGGCCGATGATAAATCCGCGCCATCGGACTGCGACAACGTCCCTCTGGGCGGCGTCGCTCAAAGGGGAAGACCTGCCGCGATCCGTCAGCACCCGTGGCTTCTCGGCGACAGCCACGGGAGCGGTGGCGACGTTGGATAAGATTGGGCGTGGCTTTTTTCCTACATTCGATGTCCCGACCTCCGTGGCTTGCGCTTGACATACAACTGCGCAAGCTCACCGCGGTGTAGGTGTGTCAACTATATATAGCGCTGGTGCCTCCTGTGTCTAAATAATAGTTTCTTTGTAATTATTAAATGCGCGTAAGAGATATCGGCAGCGTTGGTGATGCCGTCTCCTCAATGAACCAACCAAACAACACATCTCTACGCACTGAAGATAGGATGAAGAAAGAAATTCATAATTGCTTTATTTTAATTTCTTGTGAACTACGGGTTAAAGTGTTTTAACTAATGTTTACATTTTGTAAGATCTATTTTATTCAAGCAGGAAAGACCTACGGGTGCCTGATACCACAGGGTGAGAGGGATATGAAAGGCTGATTCCCTAACATTGCTATTATACGAAGAATAAGAAAAAAAAATTAGTTAGCGTGACTGTATACATGATTCACGTCTTTTGAACTAACCAGTGAAAGACATTCGACAGTTTGGGAATATAAAAGTGTGAGTTAATTATTTTTCTTTCAACGGTATGATGCACATCGCACGTATGCTGAACTGCCGCTACAGTCTATATGCAACAAGTTCAACGAACAGCTTGCTTGCACGCCCGGATCAGCGCAGGAACGCGTAAATGGTGCATCACATCTGGCAGAGACGTGTGCGTTGACAAGATGTATATGACCTTGTCTCCTCCAGAAAGCAATCTCGTCGGCCAACGCACCGAAAGCGTAGCGCAGATCATTCACGGGCAGCTAATTAGCGGCAACAAGTCGTCAGGATGTGTCACGCAAAAATAGAACTGCGAAAAACGACGCTCGAAAGGCGAACTTCTGCGAAGGAAGGCCACGTGCTTTAGAAGAGGAATAGTACGAACTATACTGCCGTCTCGGGAATGACTTCAGTCAGCAACCGCCGCTGGCAGTGGCAGGCAGAGGCATGCGCGGCTCGCGTCTGCTCGCCATACGCGGCCCCGACCCCAGCACGTATTGCGTGAGCCTCGGCCACATACCGAAACCCTCAGTCTCGCCCTCCTCTCGCAGCCAGGCCTATGTCGCGGCTCGTTTTGAAAAAGGGCGTGCTTCGAGCCAAAAACCCCTGTGCCACGTATGCCCTCCTCCTTCTTGGGCTGCCATAGACGCAACGGACACACTCCACCCTCGGAAAGCTGAGAGAAGGAGCCATTAATTTTTACGGGCCCGGGGTTCTTTCGACGCGACTGCGCGAGCTCTTCCATCAAATCCGAAGCCCCCCCCCCCCCCCTTCCCTGGAAAGGGACCCGACAGGACCAAGTCTCTCCTCCGCTTCTTCATCTCATCTCGGGAGTGTTGTCCCATCTATGACTCATGTCGTGCGGCGGTCACCTCCCCCAACTCTGTACCCGCTCCTCTTCGCATCCGCTGTCACGAACGGCCTGTGGCACGAGGCAGCAGTGCCTTACGGTCTCTCGAACGACGACGTGCCGTTGGCGAACGTTAACATAGCCTCGTGGGCTCTCGTGTGCCGTTTGTGAGCACCGACGATCTAGGTTCATATGGAAGTCTCCAAGTATATAAGGGGACTGACAACGACGTTCTCGTAGCTGCCATTCTCAACAGATTTGTTTAATTCACTCTGGTGATTGCTTCTTTGGCGAAGACAAGTCGCTTTGTCGAAACGTTCGATCCAGCGAGATTTCTTCTTTCACGACGTCTCATCAATGTTGATTGAAATGGATGTATTGCGATGGAGAAGATTGCTCTCTGGTTTTCTGTGCTCTTGTAACCGGCAGAAGACTAGTTACATGAAAACGTGTAGCCCGCTTCGATTTTACATGACAATGAAAACAGCTAATAATTTCATTTTATTTTCATAAAAATTAAGGAAAGACGGATATTTTCTCTGCCAAATGTGATTCCAGGGCGACATGAATGCGAAGTCGTTCTGATTTCCAGTGTCTGACGCACAGTCATATGGTGAAGGCAGTGCCGTTTTCTCACGTTAATTATTTGCCTGAAAACACGCACGTTACACAGGAACCATCAAGAGTTAATGTCGCGGTCGTAGGTATTGACTAATTATGGCGAAATGTGAACTGAGCATATAAATGGCTTGGAAATTCGACGTTGGAACTAACATCGGCAACGAGCTGCAACAAGTCACACGAAATCTACCGCTATGTGCCTCTTGATCCTTGTCGTATGGACGCAAGTGATGCACACTTCACAAATGATAGGACAGAGTATCAGGACATTTCAGCCTCTGAGGCCACCTTTTTCCTTGTTGCTATGAGCGTCCTCTTTATAGCGGGGCGGTGACAAGTGTGCCACCAGGCTCGACAAAAAAAAAAAAATCAATTTACTCTTCTTTTTCTTATTGTTGGCTCTACTTCAATTAAATCTATCTTACTAAAGAAAAAAGAAAACTTGAATTCTCAGCCCAGTTCTCTGCCCTTTACGGCAGAATGTCCTTATTTTTTCTCCAATATTTATTTTTGTCCTTTCTCTACAATCTTCTGCCACCAATACTCTAACTCTACTCTTACTTATTTCAATCGCGCGTGTGTTCAGCTTTCCATGGTCGTCTCCAAAGCCCAAGCCTTCATGTAGGCTAGTGCCCAAACGTACACCTGGGTGGATATCTCCACATTCAATCAGAACATGCTCCGCCGTTTCCTTATCTTCCCCGCAGCACGTGCATTGTTCTTCTTCTTTACTGAATCTCGCTCGCGTTGTCTTCCTTGTAGCCCTTCTGCGGACGCCACTAACATTACATAGTAAAATGCGCGAATATGTCTACTGACAAGAGAACAATGCGACATTAAAAATTATATTTTGAAGTAGAACGCGCCAAAAGCACGATATTATTATGCGACATGCTGTAGAGGGGCACTCCGGATCGATTTTGACGACTTAGGGTTCTTTAACGTGTACCTAACGTACACAGGTGTCCTTGCATATTGGCCCCATCGAAATGAGGCTGGCGCGACCGTCAACCGAACGCCCATACTCAAGACTAATACTTGTTGGGGTTTTGCATCCCAAAACCGCGACATGATAATGAGAGATGCCTTAGTAGACGGCTCGAGAATTTGAACCACCTGGGGTTCTTTGACGTGCACCTAAACCTAAGCAAGCGTGCCTCTAGCATTCCGCCTCTTTCGAAATGCGGCTGCCGCGGCCGAGATTCGATCCCGCGACCTTTGGGTCAGCAGACAAGCACCACAATTCCTGGACCACCATGGCGGGTTCCCGTCCTCCAGATCGGCAGCGCAATACCTTACCCGCTAAGCTGTCACGGCAGGTATGACCAAAGGCTACACGCACCATTAAGAAACTGTCCCGAGAATTGTCGGGCATGACCGCATTGTGGGTGCGTCTATGTGTACGAGAAACGGACGTTAAGGATGGGTCAATGGAGTTATCGATGCTGAGAGATAATATCACCAACTCCTTCAATAAACAGAGTCCTTGAACGATAGCGGACAAACGACGTGCTCACTCATCCTACATCGCTGGCGAGACGCCGCAAGCGTTCTCTGACGACGTCGTCGAATAGAGGTTATCGCCGGTTTGTTTTCTTTCAATTATATCGGTTCGCAGAAGATAAAATACAAGTAAGAAGGAAAGTCTTCGGGCGTCGTCGAATGCCTCTGCGGCTCTGCTCGCGGGTGCAGCGGTGAAATATGGTTCCTCTTTCCAACACTGCTCTCTTCGCCGGGCGATTGCGACCGCGGCTCCAGACGCGATGCCCTCTTTCGACATCTGGCGCGACGTCCTTGCCTCAGTGACAAGAAAGATAGGCGACGAAGCGAGCCCCAGAAGCTGCGTGTGCAATGAGTGACGCGCCTCTACACACCGACCAGAAAGCACGAGAAGAGCGAAATGAAATGGGCGCTGTAGTCGTACGTATGCCTCGTTCGCAGTCTGGTTCGCCCATTTTCGAGCAGCTATGGGAGACGATTCGAAGGAAGGCGCGGCTTAGTAATAACGCAGGCAAGGGAGGAAGGCAGGAGAGCGCAGCGACGCGACTTCATCGAGCCGCGTTTGCAAGGTGCTTGCAAGGTGCTTGCAAGGTGCAAGGTGCTTTGCGAGCCGCAGATGCACAGGTGCTTATGTCTAGTGGCATATATTCACTCTGGATGATTGGCCAGGAACTGGGCAATTCAAGGAAAGATAACGCGAAGAACAAAACAAAAACAAATATACGTTTTCGTTGAGAATGAATTCTTCGAATAAGAGAGAGCTGAGCTAGGTATTCATGCTAAACAGACAGGGCGTCCAAACACGGAAAAAAAAGTTTGTGGTGTCTTGACTTCTCTCTTGTACCCGAGTTTGCACGCCCTGCATATTAAACATTAATGAATTCGGTTACAATTATACAGTTTAGGCCCATGTTTCAAACAGCGCGAAAAACAAAAACACACAGAAAAGAGGACAGAACAACACGAGTGCTGGTGTTGTTCAGTCCTCTTCTGAGTGTTTTTGTCTTTCGCGCGGTTTAAAACATGAAACCAGACCAACTGGCCCAACTCTCCCTTTTGAGACAATTTAGATTCATTAAAGCCACTGCGATCGCGGAGAAGCTGTCGTTGTTTTCCGCGCGTAACCGTAAAGCTTGAGATAAGCGCGAGGTTTCCGTGCTTACGACTTTGGGAAGGCGCGCGTGTGTAAACACTTCTTAGCAAGTGAGCGCGAGACTGCCCGAATGAATCATTCCCGCGTATTCTCGCTTTCGGTGCGGCGCACATGTCATAGACCACGAGACTTCGAAACAGAGCCGCGCCTTACACCTCACCTGCCTCTCCTGCAAAGTGTAAGCCAAGTCAACGCTTTTCTTTTTATGCCTATAGAAATTTCGCGGGTGACCTTTAAAAAAAATTAGTAAGAAGGAAACGTAGCATAGTGCCGCGGGCAGCGCGTCAAGTGGCGCTGAAGGACAAAGGGTTGTTTTAATCTCGGCCATCTGATTATACGGCAAGGCCCATATGATACGTGTTGCCAGAAACAGAGCGTTATCGCGCAGCTACTCATAGCTGCACAAAAGAAAAAGGCCCTGCTTAAGGCCAGACTTGCAAAGACCTGAATATCATGCGTGCTCGTGAAATGCCATTTGTAGCACCGCACAAATACTCCTCCGACATTTTTAATACTCAGCAAAAAAGGTAATAAAGCACAAAGGTAAGGTACTCTTGAATCGTACTCTGCGTCCTGCATTCGGACGAAATAGGTGCGCACTACCCGCGGATGAGAGAGAACAAAAGAACAGAAAAGGCAGGACAAGCCGGTGTGTCTTCACTATTTTTTTTTTTTTCGTTCTCGTTCTACGGCACTATACGCAGGCTATTTAATAGTCTTTCAAACTCGGCCAAGCTTCAAAAGAATACGCGTGTGAACCTCCGCGCTAAAATTTTGAAAATCAGCGGCAGATTCTTTTTACGTGGCGTTACCACCCTCTGTCATTTAGATTTGCAATTCAACTACTTCGTCAATGTGATCCGTGGCGAGCAACAAGACCGCTTCCACGAGATGTATTCTTTAATCTATGCAGGCACTCAAGTCGCTGGAGGTGTTGCACAGCCGATAGCGTTTCTTAAACGTCTAATGGGAATCAAGTTATGCTTCGTTTAACTTAGAAATTGAGTACGACGCTATGTTTGGCTCTTTTTTTCAATCGAGGAAACGAACGAGAGGAATGAAAGAAAGTGAGAAATCGTGAAGAAGTCTACGTTTATCGCTAATGACGCATACTCCTAATTTATTCCGATTCCTAATCTCAAAATTTTCGCGCAGCTCTCGCGCGAAGTGATTGTCTCTGGCACGCTGCATTAAGTCCCAACATATCCCCAGTCGGGTGCGCGTTCGCTGAACCTTCGCGTGACGCATAAAGAAATAAAAAACAGCGAGAAAACCCATCCCGGAATCTTCACGCCTATGATTCCAACGCAATAGGCGCGAACACAAAGGAAGTTTTCATTGCTCTAATGAATTCTGTTCCGTTCTGGCATGCAGCGCCTTATTCGATTTGGCAATGCTCAACGAATTTCTATAACAGTACTTTTTTTATTATTTTTTTGATAATTTGAGGCGAGGGCTGGAGCCGGAACAAAACAAGGTAAATACGGAAGGCAAATTTTTTTTTTTTTTTGTGTGTGTGTGTGCGTGGAAACGACAGATCCAGACAAGGAAGCCGACTAAGTGTGAAAGACTGTACGGACGGATGTGGAGAACAAAAAAAAAAAAAAACGAGAAAGAAAGCCTAATAATCCCATTAGACGTGACTCACTCGATCAGATTACGCGCAGAGGCCTGGCGTCCTAAATGGATTAGGCAACGCTCACGGCAAGCAGCGAAACGGAACCGGAACGCAAGAGTCTTTTCCCGCTACCGAAGACTAGCGAAAACACTCGGATATTAGAGTGACACGGAATGTTCCAGGTGTATGCATGTATTGAGCGAGCGTTCCCTCGTTAGGGTAGCACAGAAGTAAACTGTGACGCCTCGACGCATTCCTTTAAATCTCTTTCTTTGTTTTCTCATTCTTTCTTCTTTTCTTTTTCCTTTTACATGTGCCGCTCGAGATTTGTCACGTCACTAACATCACACTAACAATAAGTTCTAATAAGAGAATAGTTAATAAGAGAACAATAAGTTCTAACGAGAGACTAACAATGAGTTCTAATTAACGTGCTAGTAACAATGTGGAGGAGCTGTTCTGTCACAGAAAGGCTGAAGCGTTGTCAAGCCCCGGTGGTATTCGCAACGCGTTTTGTTCGTAGGAAAGTTTTTCTATCCGTCGGCGGTCTTCGCTTATAATGTGTCCAAGGTAACCGGTGCACGGCACCTGATTTTAGAGATAGTTCTGTCGTAGAGAACATTCGCGAGAACGCAGGATCAATAATAATAATAATAATAATAATAATAATAATAATAATAATAATAATAATAATAATAATAATAATAATAATAATAATAATAATAATAATAATAATAATAATAATAAACGATTACGCACTGCTCGTACCCACGAAAACGCTCGTAACAATGTTCTAATAGTACGTGAGAGCAACTGCCACCCAATCATGACGTTGCAAATGATCAACGCCTAGCAGGCTAATGAAAGACAGCTTTCACGGACGTAAATTTTCTGAATTTCTCCTCAATCCTGTCGTTAATGAGTGCGGAGTGAAGCGGCTTCCGTTTCCGCTTGAAAGCGAATAAAACACCCTCCTGTTTTTGTCTTTGTTTCGTGCTTAGGTTTCCACACTGTGCTCATAGGCGTCGTTTATTAAGCGTTTCCTCAGGCAACATTGCCATCGGCTCAAGCAACACTGCCAGTGAATCCGATACTGAAAATGCGCGTGCGACAAATTGAACTCAGCATGGTTGTTACGATTTCGCGTGCGAACACCAGAAGCAGTTGAACAGCTCGTAAAAGCCATCTCGCTGCAGATAAATGGCACGTATACACTGCTGAGTTATAGTGCTCGTTCCCGCAATGGAACGACTAGCCGCGGCAAGGCAGCCACGACTTCGACGACGCTGCGAGAAAAACTGCGAGGACCGCGCCAAGCAAGACAGCTAGGAACGGTGAAGAGCGTCTCGCTTGCAGCAACGTCTAATTCTCAAAAGACGTAGTTTTTTTTTTTTTCAACGGGTTCACGGAAAAACAATGCTTTCCGCACACATTGTCGAGCGCGTTGTTTTCTTACGCCGAAATCGTCAGCGATACAACGACCTTTTCGATGGGCGTGTGCGAATAAGAGGTTTTTCACGAGGTCCGACACTTCTCACTCGACATGTTTCCGAGGCCGCGCGGCTGTTGAGACGGAGCAGGCCTGCCGAGACATATAGATGGTCTCCGAATAGACGGCATCGCGTCAACCGAAGAACTTGGAAAAACAGAAGGCCCTCAGTTTTCTCAAACGTGCGCCCTTAAAGTCGTTTTCCCACACGAACTTTGCCGAACGATCGTCGACTGGGTAAAGCCATGGTGTTCGCCGCGTAAATGTTTACTACGATAAAATTAAAAAAAAAAGAACTAAACAAGGACCTCGTACGGCCAAGTGGGAAACCGTGCGAAGACGACCGCCCTGTAATTGACCGGACACGCCTCCTATACGCGAGCGAGAAGCCCTGGAGTACGTGGTACGAACGTATACGTAAGTACACGACCACGGTGTACACGACGTACGTACAGACGGCGAGAGGCGTTTCGCTATGAGACGAGTCCTGGGAGAATGGATAAAGCCTCGCCGGCGCGGGGTCTTCGGGAGAAAAAAGTCCACGATAGCCTGCAAACGAGCGCCTCTCTTTCACACGTACTCAGAATGGCCCGTGCGCGATTCCTGTGAGACGCCGGCGGAACAGACAAGAGGCACCTGTTCAAGAAACGCCTTGTTGGTTGCGCGAGGCAGCGTAGTAGAATAACGATGTGGCATCCGGTTGCCAATACTCCCGTCACCTCATCTGCCCCCTCCCCACGCGTCACATACCTCCTCCCCGCTTCCCTCTAGTTGTTTTCATTCTTCGCTTGCATGCATTTTTTTTTTATTTTTTCCCCCAGGCCGTAGCCTATCTCCGATGAACTTTCTAAACGATAGCAACGCGTTGACAACGGTTTCAATCAAGGTTGTTACGCAGTGCGAGAAACCACTTCGGAAGACTTGCAGCACTTGAGCTAGAAACATTGGCAGCGCAGAATGATCGCGTCGGCACCGTGTATAACTCTTGGGAGCCGTCAGCAAAATATAACACATAAATGTAAATGCGTAAAAAGGCTAGACTCGTACCACCCGCTGTTCGCAGGTGCCGCCACGAGAGGCGCTCCGTTTTATGCATGTAACGCACTACCGCATTGCGTTTTTTCTATTATCACCTTTTTGTCTGTGACGCAATCCAAATGGGAAATTTCGTTTTGGTCTGAAGTTTTGTCGTATAATTTTTTACCCAAGGGAGGGAGGCTTTGCCTTTCTATAAGCGCTAACGCAACGAAGCCTCCTTTAAAGGCGCTTACGCAAGTGCATTCAAATGATAATTTTGAGCGACCGTTCTTTCTACTCAAATTAAGCGCACCCGTAGGGGCATGCCCTATAAGACTATAACATTTCTGTAGGCAGCACACGAACTTGACATATCTGCATCTGCTGCGTCAAGCAGTATAAAAGGTATTGCTTTTTCGGGGCCTCCTTTCTTCAATAATATTTGCGAGGTTCCGAACACTGCATTTTGATCGAAGGTATATTTGCCAGGAACCTAGTAACATAATTCGCACGAAAGTGGCTGGTGTATTAATTCCAGAAGGCTAGGATACGGTGACAACATTCCTTAGCCACATCACCCCGTCGCAAAAGGTACACCCTAAGAAAAAAAAAGAGTCATTTGACTCCTGTGAGTCCTGACTTGCCACGCATTTGACTCTCTTAAAAGAGACAAGTGAACTCTCTTTGGAGACCATTGTACTCTCTCAGGAGAGTAGGGGAAACCAAAAGAGAGTTGTGGTGTCTCTTCAAAGAGAGTCATATGCGTTACAAGTCAGGACTCGCCGAAAAACTCTTTATTTTCTAGGAGTGTAAGAAGTGTAGGCCTAATCATCATCATCACCATCGATGAGATGTTCGTACGTTATAACAACATTTCAAATATGCATTATTGCAACGAAACTTGGCAGATGTACTCACCCTGAGTTAATGGAACTCTAGACGAGAATTTCAGAAGCGTCTTACCTGCGAGAGATAAGAGAAGACATTCATTAGCATTGAGACATCAGACACCAATATTTGCACGTCTACTAACCGTAAGCTGTTACGGTGACGAAGGTTTTATGGTTTGATCGCTGTCGTAATACAGGATATAGTTGTCACGAAATAACTAAATGATGGGCAGAATATCTAGGAGCCATTATAGTTCGTAAATATGAATGCGCATGAATTATGGTGTAACCAAGAATACTGATATTCCAAACTGAAATAAACTGAGATGTGATTTGAAATTTGAGTTTGGACTTATAAAGTGGTCAAACAGGGTTCATAAAATAGCCGCTGCGTGCAGAACTATCCCTCTTCAGACCGTCTCCGAACACACGTACGTACACAGAGATGCTTGGGCTTTTCTATGCTAGGCAATTAAAGCAGTCATAATGAATGAGAAGTACATCACAACGAACTTATAAAGAATAAAATATTTTTCATAGCACACATTGTTCTTTGCAATACCACGCCAAAAAAAAAAAGAGAGAGAGAGAGAGAACTAGACGCTTTGACAGGGAACACTAATGGTGACTTCATGTCGTTAAAATCACACATCTAGTCGTTGCCGTCAACTTCGACCAAGCGACTGAAAAAAAAATGACAATATATCGCTCAACGTCGTAGCTTGTTTATCTATCATCGTGTGCTCTGTTTGCATCATTTTTTTTTTCTTCTGGAATGGCGTCGACGTCCGTCCCTGTCGCGATACACGACAGCGTTGACAGCTGCGTTGTTTTTCACACCGCGCATTCCGGTTTCCCAACGACATTGAAATTTACTATGCTTTCCACCGACATGGAACGCTGAAACCGACTGCGCATCTCAACCTACCGCCGCTGCCATTTGCGCCGACGATAGCGTGTGCGCAAAGCAGCAAATACACCGAAGTCATAGAACCACGCGCGCCGCGACCCGTACAAGCTATTTACGCTGGAGCTCGGGACACGTGCATGCACCAATTTATTCCCGCCCCGAGGCCAATGCGCACCCGCTCGCAGAAAATTGGTGACGCCACGCTTACGAGGAGGGGAGAGAAGGGAGTATGACGCGAGCCGCAGAAGTAAGGCTGGCCGGAGGCTGTTTGTGCTTTCCCACAATGTCGCGGCATCGATGTTTCGCTGCTGTTGAACAATACATCGTTCTCGAGCGAGTTCAAAAATTTCCCCCTCCGGCAAAAAGAAAACTTCGGAGGGCCCGCAACCTTAATGGAACCACTTTCCGCTAAATTAAAGACTAAGTGACGAGATTACCAGAGTTCCTTCATCCAGGCTTAGAGGGTGAGAGGCGCCGCAAAAGGGGAAGCGGGAATGAAACTTAAGAGTCCCCTCTGGCAGCGTCCACGCCATCTTGTGCCACCAACCCTGGAGACATCATTGCGGCACTGCCCGAGGCAATAACGCGCGTAATTGTAATGCGGGTGATACTCGGGCGAAAGAGGCCCCGAATTCGATTCGGGAAGAACCAATCCGCAAACTACAGTTGCAGACAACAGTGTTTGTCGAGTTACGTTGCAGCGTGAACTGAAAAAAGATACCACTATATGAGAGAATGTGTCCACTTATTGTTGAGGTGTCAAGTAATTCTCTGCGCAATTGTCGGGATTGTAGGCGTACTACGGTACCACTGAAATACTTATGTATAACAACTTATTGCATATAAGCTCAGCAACATCTTATGCGATGGAAACGACAATGAACAATACAGGGAAAGGAAAAAAGAAAATCATCATACCTTTTTTTTTTTTTTGCATGAGTTTGTGTGATTTCGAACACGTAATTTAACACGTGCATCTACACGAACCCGGACAAGAGTAGGTGAACCAAATACTTCTATGGAAATTAAAAGCAAGACAAAAGTGTGTAACTTGTCAATGCTTAGTGCTGCTGCAAGATATCGTGTAGAGAAGAAAGTCGAAATAAGTGCTTATTTTGAATAAGCTCACGACGGCAAACAACCTGCAAGTTTCAAACGGTACTTCCAGTTAACCAGGCCCGTAGCTGCCGCACAAGTGATTCTAAACAGAAGAGTTTGCTTTCACGGCATTCATTCGCTGTTTGTTAATGACACTCCTTCCTACGTGGCCGCCATCATCTACTGCGTCCCTCTATACTCCAGAATGCAGCAGACAAAATTATGGTAAGAAACCTCGCGTGGCTACGTTCTCCCGCGACGAGCTACGTCCGTGTTCTTATCACGCCTCACGCATGGAAACAAAAGGTCAGCGATGCGAACGAGCCTGACAGCTTAACAACTTGGAACTCATTCAATCCCCTGCCTCTGCCGACGTGAGTTATGCCCCACGCTGCTCGGGGACAGTGTACTTAAAACCAGCACAGCCGTCATGTTTCTACGGCGTCGACGCTTTCACGAAGCGAAAGCAGGGTGAAACACTGACTGCCGCTGCATACGGCCATAAGCTGGAGGTGGGTAGGGGCATCAGCTTTCCCAAGCCAGGCGTGGGCGTGCAAACATTGCGGCCACAAGGGGCTGGTCACAGCTGGGGCCAGCGGTTGATGCTCGCCTAGCCTCGGCCCCGAAAAAAAAAGTGGAGCAAGGCGCGGCAACTGCGAAGAAACTCATTAGGGATTCGCGCCTATTTATAAGCGCCCAAGGATCCCGGCTAGTTCACGCGCACGGAATAAAGACATTAGCGGTGCGGCGAAGCGGCAGTCAGGAAACAAGAGGAGGCGCACTTTCTTCCCTCACTTGTCGTTCTTGTTTTTTTGTTTTGTTTTGTTTTTGTTTTGTTTTTTTCAGCAGCGAACGAAGGTTGTACGACATCACAGCATATACCGAGGACGTTTTGCCCCTCTTGCTAAGTGAGAATAAACAAAAACAAGCGGCTTCTTGGTTAAAAAAAAAAAACGTAACCTTTTAATATTCTCAATCTCCGCTATTAGCTTCCGGTACGTTTTGTTGCGCCTTCATTTCGAACTCACGAAGTGTGTCTACCAATGTCCCATCCGTCGGGCCCAGTTACAATACCAAGTAATCTAGAATGCATGCTAGCTTTGTAAGTGTTTTTCGACGAAGACATAACCAAGAGGAAGATTAAAAAAGTGCCTCTATCTTTCTTAAAAGTGACAATCTGCAAAGAAGTGTCTTTCCAGCGATTTTCAGAGAGATGATTTGTACATATTTGTGATAAATATGCAACTATCCTCTCTAATAAACGAACCGAGAAGCCGGGTGTAGTGAACTTAGGAAGTCAACAGTATTTGTTTGAAAGGCTTTGGGAAGAATTACGGTATGAAAGTAAGACTATCTAGGTTTCTAATCATCTTGTGGTAGCGTGAACCGGAGAGGGAGCCGCGACAGTAACCAGGCTTTAGGCACATGTGTGACGTGGGTATTACTGTACCAGTATCGTCTACTAGAATGTGCATCACCGCATCTGCTGTTGATTAGCTCATAATCACTTGCTTTTTATTTTAACTTTTGTAAAATACACTGTAGTCAACAAAGTGCTACAGTTCTGTATGTATAGTGTTATCAAGGGCATTTGCGCGAAACACCAGGGACACGAAAGAAAGAAAACACGAGACAAGCGCAGACTATCAACTGGGCATTCTATTGTCGGAAACACACGTTGGGCGAGTTTGATTACAACTCGCTCAACGCTCTGTTCTTCTAAGTATAGTGTTATGCGGTATTTCCGTTGTTATCGTGACATACGGGCGCGCACGATGTCTCGTGTCACTTTTGCATACTGTGACTTCACTTATTATGCATTCACCTGTACCGTCATGCTATAAATACTGCAGGCCTATTTCACATATCTTAAGCAGCGTTTCTCTCTCTCTCTCTTTCCGTTATGTCATGGCGTGCCATGCAAATCTTTCTTTTCTGTTCCTACCGCCAGCTTTGTACTCGCCCCACTAGAGAGATGTACTGTGCAATCGCTTTTATTGACGGCAAGTGACGTTACAGCACCACACGCTGTTCTTTCTTACCGCGCCCTTGACCTCCCCGTTTGGCTAACCACATCGCAAACAGGACGTCGGAGGCTCCCAGTCGAAATGGGAGGCTGGCAGACGTAATTGTTGTCGACAAGCAGCCGTTCTATATACAGGCTCTGTTAGGAGGGCGCCGGAATGAACTCACTTGGTCGGGGTCAACGGATACGCTGCGCTGGAAGGAGAGCGGACGCCACGCGGTTTCTCTCTCCATTTGCTTCGCGCTGTGTTGAAGACAAAGTTGTTGGTTTCCTTCATACGTCTGTGTTTCCATTCACTAGAGGTATACGTTAACTACACGCACTAAGAGAGCTTGTTAGTTGTATAGGGAACTATAACTGTAACTAGCAGAGATATATAACTAGCAGCTCTGCTTATGGAACCTTGCAACTCTGAGTGACCTGCAGCCGGAACTTCATGGGCAGAGGCAATCACCGCCGGGAACTTTCGGCGCTGCTCTACTCTTTGAAATGCATTCGCTTTACTTGAACATTCGTGTAACTAGTTATTCTCTGACTTAACGGATGGTTGCTTTGCGTGGAATTATGCGTGCTATGCGTATATGTTTCGTTTTTAATGCTATTCTCTTAGCACGCAAAGCCTGTGTACGGACTGCTCGCGGCGCATCCACTAAGCGGCTTTTACGGCGGCCGCTGCCTGCTTTCGCCCTCAGGTGCATGTGATTTAAATAAACTATTACTGTTTTAATGAGTAAGCGTAGTTTGCCAATTTACTTCGTCGTTTGAACCCTTTCATCGCGTCCCCTATTTTACTCGTTCAACAATTGCCATCCGAAACGTCCTTGTAGACCTCCGGTCGCAAACTTGTCTCGTTAATGAGCGTTACGTAAGACGCCAGAAATGCAGTTCTCAGGACCGACTTCGTCACAGTCTGTTAAATATATGTGGCTCCAGTGTTGTATAAAGTATCGAATTAATTGTATCATGGCGTCAGCACACGGTAACACTGCCTTGGAAGCATTTGCAGGACTATATTTGTCCAGTTACCCCAATTGCATTTTTTTTTCCTCATTACACATCGCCTGACCACGTTGGTAATATATAGTTTACATTGTGTGATACGCCACCACCTCGAGTGCTATACCAAGATGTGCCGCTTAGCAGATTAACGATGCCTTCGCGCGAAGCTATATGTTACGTAAGGCATATGGGCGCCGCCATCATGGGCTGTTAAACGAATGTTTTCCTGTTTTTGTATCCCGTGACGCGAACTGATAAAGCCAGGAAACGCCGAATGCATCAACACAACAGTTTTCATGTGTATACGCCCACCGTAACACTGTTCCCTTAGTTGTTCAAGACAAAACACAGCAAGGTTAACAGCCCAGCATGGCGGCACCGAAACCCGTCCGTAAAATTGTCTATAGAAAAGAACAAACAGAACAAGAAGCACGTTAACGAAGACGCGTTCTCAGCGCCGGCGCAACGTTACCAGCGCGTTACACAGACCAACGGCTTAAGCCGCTGGCGCCTGGCGCATTTCCCACGGTGTGGTCGGTTTCGGGCGAGCGCAACTCCTTCCACTCCAGTAGCGCGAACGCATCCACAATCAGGCGTGTGCGTTTCATGGTCCTCAACTCCCCGCCGTCGTCGCCGCAGCCTTCGTCGCCTCCTGCTCAACCTCCGCGCCCTTCTGCGCGGCCTCTCGTCTTCACACGGGGCCAATTTCCTCGCGCTCAGCAGATGTGGCCCTTGCTCGCATGCGCCCAAGGCCCGCCACCACTGCCACCACCACTGAGCCGTTGGCGGACTCGACCACGTGGTGATCGTTGGTGCAGGGCGCTCTGCATGCTTGGCTTTTGCGAGCAGCTGTCGCTGTGTGCTGTGTCGGTGCGTTCGTCCGAAACACCGCAATCAGGGGCAAATTCTCCCTTTCGCTCTTTCTCTCTATATTCCCCGTGTGGCATGACGTCACTCGGACTGCCTGTCAAGCCTCTGCAGTGCCCGCCTTTCGACACGCACAGCAGCTGGCCGAAACATCTATAGCTTGGCTTTGTTTTCGTTTTGTTTTTTTTTTTCTGTCTTCTTTTTTTTTTTTTTTTCGCGTAAATCGCTGCGAGAGTCAGGTTTATCCGCGCATATCGTGCAGTGCAGCTAGCTTGCAGCTCGACTGCTCGTGAAGGCGAGTATGACAGGATTTCGCGGGTATGACTAACGGACATCCTTCGAATGAAATCACGCATCACAATACCTAGAAGTAATCTAATATGGGCAAGTCTTGGTGTAAAGAAAAGCTGTAGTGGTACGGAGGAAAAAGTTGGAATTGAGCTCACTCTAAACACACGGAGAAAAAAAAAAAGCACTGAGAGCCATTTCACTGAAGCCTTCGATTAGGTTGCGGTTTTGAAAATAAGGTGCGATATTGGTTTAGAATAACAGAGAGCTGAGCTAGTTGGTAAGTATTCATTCTAAAAAGACAGGGCGTGCAAACACGGACACAAGAAAGAAGTCAGGACACCAGTTTGTGGTGTCAGCTGACTTCTTTCTTGTGTCCGTGTTTGCACGGCCTGTCTTTTTAGAATGTACGATATTGGTCAGAGCTAAATGAGAGAGAGAGAAAGAGAGAGAAAATATTTAATACAGGAAGGCTTGTGAGTGAAGGTGAGAGGGTCTCTTATTCCAGGAACCCTCTTACAAAAAAAAAAGAACGAAAGTGAGTGCTCGACCGAAAGTGCTTGGAAGAGTGTCACTCGGCGATCGTGCCACTAAAATTGGCGAAGCTTGCACTAAGCCGCGCAAGGCTTGAAACAGCGCAACAGACGATTCTAAAGACTAATCTGGTTGCTTCTAGCTTGTTTCTAGGTCTTAGCTAGGTGATGCAGGTTGTTTCTAGGTTGCTTCTAGGTCGTTGCTAGGCTTTAGCTAGGCGACGCTAGGTTGCTTATACGTTGATTATCAGCACAGAGAGGTTCGAGTTAAACACCAGACAGACACGATACGGTTGTCCAAACACTAGAGACAGAACTTCGCGCTGAAACCAAGCGTTCGCACTTCTCATAGATCTACGGACACGTCGTCGTTGGCGTAGCCCTTCCATCCCTTCGGCGTCTTCTCGCAGCCGCCGTCGCCTTTCCCGTTCCCTAGTATTCTCTCGTTGTACGTACTCGGGGTCTTCGGCTCGCCGCCATCGCTTCGCAGCCATTTGTTGTTGGGCTAACTGGTGCCTTCTTCATTTTTAGTGGACCAGTGCTGAGTAGGGGGATTCACCCAATTTCTGTGACACATATCCGGTTATGATGATGATAGTTTTTTCATTCGTCGGACAAAGAACGATTTGCTGAACAGCTATATACGCTGTTGAAAAGTCAGAAACGGAGGGAGGGGTCGAGAAAAGCGCTTTCGGCGTTCATTAGACATGGCGCTTTTTCAAGTGCGGTTACTGTTTTGCATGCAATCTTACCTGCTGAAAGCGCCGATAGCCAAACGAGAACAAGTTCTTCCATTCGTTCCGCGTTCCCTTTTGCGCTATCATATGTTACAGAAACGTGACGGCTAGTCCCATCGCAGATGCTTACCAAGTTGCATGCTACTCTCGGATGCAATATGTCATAGAGACAGCAACCGTTACAGCAACTTACTCGTATATTGCAGCACGCTTGAGTGTTGTCAGGATGCCTAATTACCGCTTAAAAACCAGTGAGAAAAAGAGAGATTTTCGAAAGAGCGAGCTTAAGCGGAAGGCAGGGAGGCTAATGGGAAGGTAAATATCCAGTTTGCTACCCTGCACAGGCGAATGGGTAAGGGGAGACAGAAAGGTAAGAAAGAAAATAATAAAAAAATTACGTTTCAAAAGCTTGCTGTTTGTTTACCGGTATCGTGCATAAGTAGGTACAACAGCGATACGTGCCGCTTGAAGTGCCGTCTAGCTGCAGTGCGACTTTGCAACTCCAGATCAGAAATACGGATTATTTATTTATTTTATTTACAGAATACTGCAGGCCCAAAAAGGGGCCCAAGCAGGGGGCGAATGTACAAAGAAATGCATTTATGGAACACGAAACGCGTGCAAACGTTAGAAAATGCCAATAATACATAATGAGCAAAAAATAACACTAATAAGTATAAAACAAAACAAACATGAAGAGAAGGAAGGCGCAAACCGTACAATTATTAAGAAGGAATAATGGGAAATGTAAACACCAAAAGTAGCCAAAACCCAAAAGTAGACACCAAAATATAGTCAAACGTAAAATGTTCACATACTTCAAGTTAAAGCCACATTAATAAGAGCGCGTGATATGCAGACACTCACATACACGTGAAAAAAAAACCCTTTCCAGAAGTTGTTGAAATAGTTTATTAGACTTTGGATCAGGGAACACGAGATAACCAATTAATGAATGTATAAATATAGCACATGAATGACTGTAGGGTCAAATGATTACATGTTCTAAAAGATCGGCGTTAGAAAGACGTGAAAAAGGTAGGTTGTTCCAATCTGTTATGGTGCGTGGAAAGAAGGAATATTTGAAAAGATTAGTTCTTGTACGATATGGTGTTAAAGAGTCAGCGTGACGATGCCGAGTTCTACGAGCTGTAAGTGGTTCTAAATAATGACTAGGGTTTATAGCTAAAAGATTATTTTTGAGCGATAACATAAATTTTAGTCTCTGTATTTTTCTACGTAACTGGAGTGGTTGAATGCTGTGCTGTGTCATCAAACTAGAGGGTGAATCACTATTACGATATTTAGAAAAGATGAATCTCACAGCTTTACGCTGAATCATTTCGAGAGTATCAATGTTAGTTTTGGTGTATGGATCCCAGACAACACAGGCATATTCGAGTTTAGGTCGAATTAGTGAAGTATAAGCTGTTAATCTAGTACTAGCAGGTGTATGTTTTAGCTTATGTCTGAGAAAGCAAAGTTTTTTTAATGAAGAGTTGCATATGTTAGAAATGTGAGTATTCCAGCTGAGGGTGTTGGTTATTGTGATTCCCAGGTACTTATACTCGCTTACTTCTGTAAGCAGCTCGGAACCTAGTTTGTAGACGAACGGCAGTTTCTTAAATTTCTTGTTAGTTATTGACATATAGACTATTTTATTGGCATTTAATTCCATACTCCACCGACTACACCAGGAAACAATACTTTGAAGATTAGAGTTTAGTGATACTTGATCTTCAGGGCAGTTAATTTCATTGTACAGTACACAATCATCCGCAAATAATTTAATTTGTACAGGGGCGTTAATTTCATTAGTAATATCATTAATGAATATCAAGAATAGCAATGGGCCAAGTACACTGCCCTGGGGCACTCCGGATGAAACTGGTAGCTCGCTGGATGAGTGATTATTAATTGAAACGAATTGTCTGCGGTTAGTCAGATAGGCATCCACCCAATTCACAATGTAAGTCGAAAGGTTGATTGATTCTAGTTTATCAGTTAGCTTTCTATGCGACACAAGATCGAACGCTTTCTTAAAATCTAAAAATAATACATCAACCTGACCGGATCCATCAAGGACACTAGCGAAATTGTGAACAATTGAGGTTAATTGCGTTGTAGTGGAAAAACCTTTGCGAAAACCATGTTGGCAGGAAGAAAGTATGCTGTTATCACCTATAAAGTTATTAATTTCCTTAGCTATTATATTTTCGAGTAGTTTTCAACATGATGAGGTTAATGATATAGGGCGATAATTTGTTACTAGTGTGGCGTCACCTTTTTTCAGTACAGGCACAACACGTGCCGAGAGCCAATCACTAGGCAGTGTAGCTGAAGACAAGGACATTTGGAATATACGAGTTATAAAAGGTGCTAACGCTTCTGCATACCTTCTCAAAAAAATGTTAGGCATGTCATCTGGACCTGGAGAAGACTTAGTTTTAAGCTTGAGTAGCATTGAAACGACACCTGGTGTTGACACAATATCAGGTGCAGGGTCGCATGGCGTATGGTTATGAAAAGCAGAAGTATCGAAGTTAGAAAAAACACTGTGGAAGTATTCATTAAAATGTTGCGCAATACTGTGCTTTTCGCTAACCATACTCCCGTCGTGTACAATGTGGCTAATTTCCCTGTTCTTTTTTCTCAGAAACGCCCAAAATTTTTGCGGCGCGGAGCGAATAAACTCTGGTAGTGTATGCTGGAAGTACCAACGTTTAGCATGCCCCACCTTTTGGTTTAAGTTATTTTGGATTTCTTGAATAGCTTCGCGTGAAGCATGCTGCCGTCTTAAGCGCTTAACCCTTCTTTTAAGGTGCAATATATCTCTTGAAATCCAGGGAGTAACTTTAGATGTTCGTTTAGTTTTGCTTGGAATGAAATTTCCGAGGCAGTGATTGATAATTTCTTTAAAACGGTGCCAAAGTGCAGTAATGTCATGGCCTTGAAAACCATCAAGGCATATTTCAAGGTAATCTAAAACGCTTTCATCATTGGCTCTAGAATAGTCTTTAATGGTGATTGTGTTCTTCTTACTGACGACACATGAGTTCAACGGACACGTGAAATACACCAGCTGATGGTCCGAAATGCCAGGTTCAACGGAGACAGAAAATGTTTCGATAGATTGACTTACAAAAACAAGATCGAGAATCGTAGCTGACGTGTCGTGAATACGCGTCGGATGTTTCACAACATGTTGCAGGTTATGATAAAGCATAATATTGCCTAGGTAGTTCACGTGCAAGTTCGATTCGGCAAAGAAGGAGGCGTTTTCCCAGTCAATGCCTGGGAGATTAAAATCACCTATAAGCAACACGTTATCACTTGTAAAGGATGCAATATGTTCACACAGATCACAAAGGTACTGCGCAGACGAGTTAGGGGCTCTGTACACGGCAAACAATAAAAATGATTTACCCCAGCAAGAAAGTTTCAATGAAACAGTTTCCAAGTTATTGGCTTGACATAAAAGAACAGCACTTATGTTTTCTTTAACCAAGACTACAACCCCGCCACCCCTCGAAGACCTGTCGCGACGATGGGCTTGATAGGACGGAGGGAAAACGGCTGTGTCATCAATATCGTCATGCAGCCACGTTTCTGTCAACACAACTCTACGTGAGGATGTTTATAAGTGGATATAATATGTAAGTTTATAAGTGGATATAATATGTAAGCATAATATAGAAAACGCAAAGAGCCAGTGATTTTACGCGCCATAACAAAGCTCTGTAACAAATGCGAAAGGTGCTGCCCACTCCTACACAATAATCGGGCTAAAATTTGCACCAGCAATCAGAAAGAAAACAGCGAATACAGAGAGCGCTTACGTAAGAGAACGCATTCGACATGGAAACCGAAATTTGCGGCGCGAGCAGGAAACGTCAAAATGACCGCGCCGACGAACGAACTCGTGAAGCACATACCGCGGAAGCCGCAAATTAGCAGCGCATTATGTAGGCACTTACGCAACTTCGTCGGCTTCACTCTATTTCGTACACAAAGTTAATGCCCACGTTTGAAACAAAAGCGCCCTTTTTCCGCAACAGGAAATCGCCACACAACAAAAATCGCCCTCGCTACTCCAGTTTCACTGCTATTCCTTGATATTACCTCAGTATGTTGCAGTGTTGCCTCTCAGACTTAACTTCCAATCCCTTCGCTTTGAAAAATGATGTACCACGTTTGCTCTCGCATACGCAGGAAGTCCTGAGAAGCGTACGCAGACATGTACGAGTAAGTGTTTCGCTCCATTCGCCAAGCCGAAACTTCCTGCATCGAAACACGGCATATGTCCATTTCCTGCGTCCACAGCCTCACTCAACGCTGACCCCTGAGCCACAATGGTCTTCGAGCACAGCGTCTCGAAACAAGCGAGAGTGCCGAAGCCACTGACGGTCTCTCATCGCGAGAAGACCGCGGCTCCCTGTACGGCCGCCAGCGGGGCATGGGACCCCACGGAGGCGGGAGGAAAATCTGCCTACTTCCGCTGCTTTCGTCACACTGCTCGGTTCATTGTTTGACTGGCCGGAACCTTCCCTCGTCCTGCGCGCAGTTCCGTCCGACTGACCGATGTACCGAGTTCGCCACCGCTCGTGCTTTGTTCTCACGTCGAGAGCAGAACAAAGAGCACGCCTCAGATGCCGCGAAACGACGCCTCATCCAAGCGCTAGTGTCCTCCGATGGTGCCTATGTGATTTAGTTTCTGTAGTCGTGTTTCGTTGTTTCTTGATGTTTCCGTGTTCATCCTGGAGCGTGGGTAGTCAAGGTTCTGTTTGTCAGGAGCTCGCCTGAAGTTTGTCCCACATGGAGACGCCAACGACGTAAGGGTGTGAAAGTACGTCACTCTTGCCAGATGGCCTCGTTCATGAATGTCCGTAGGTATATAGCTTCCGCAGGAATGGGTACGTCGACGCAACAAGCACACATCAGAGGTGACCTGTTTGACAATATAAACTAAACACATTGTCCCTCACAAAACCTTGTGCATTAACAAGTCGCCAGTGTTCACGGTGTTTTACATGGGAAATGGCTTCTTATTGAATGGCACTGATTCAATGATAATCTTGAAATAATGCGGATCTGACTGAATACACAGTGTCATTGAGCAGTCTATTTCAGTTTCTTGAAGTCTTCAACAATGAGAGCAGGTGCGCGGCCATCTGCGTCAGCGGAGTGTAGACTGCTCTCGCATGGTCAGTGCGGAATGAGACACGATAAGCTGGCAAGATTATCGAAGCGCTAAAGGTGAAATGAGAAAAATTGTTGAAGAACGACAGCCTAAATATAGGTTTGCGTTAACAAGATGCGCTTATGATGTACGTCTTGTTGCGCTGGTGTGACAGAAGCAATCAGAGCATGCGAAGCGCGCTACGCGATTTTTGTGGGACTTAAAGAACTGTACCGTCTGCATACAAGAAATCCACTGACCTCCAAACTCGGATTCGGGCGCTTTGGCTATATGCCAGTCAACAAGATAATGGCGATCGTTGTTATTCTAAGAGGCAGCACCCGTTCTGATTTTTTTTTTTTTTTTCTCTTCACGAAACTCTCTAGTGATCGACAAAACGAGGGCGTTGTGGTCGAATGTGACGGTTCATAAGATAGTGCACGTCTTCGATCGATCGTTCGTATCTAAAAGACAGCAGTCTACTGACGTAACAACCCAATGTCGAGACGCTACATGTCATGCTAGCATGAACTTTGCAAGGTCAGCGCGTGAGGCGGTCCTAGCCACGAACGAACAAATTACGAGCCGACATTGGCAACGAGGCTTCCGGTATGATTGGCAGGAGTACAGAGGCCCCCCAAGCACGCTAGGAAACTTTAGGAGTAACGACGAAACCAAGAAGTGAACAGGTAGTAAAAACAGCGTACTTCATTTTCCTTTTTGTTTTTCGTCTGGCGCTTGTCTCTTTTCGTGAAACACAAAAGGGGGCCGCTCGTTTTGTCCTAGACGCAAACTGCCCAGACACAGAAATGAAGCCCTTTCTTTTCTTTTTCTTTTTTTCTTTTTTGATATGCACGTCAACCGTGCCGGCAGGCTCGAAACAGGGACTAGATGAAGGGACGCTCGTGAACCTGAACGAAACACGCAAGGTCGACAGTCATAAAACGCACTACTGCGGCTTCGGTCCCAACCTTCAGAACCATCACGTCATTCCTTGTAACAACGTACGCGTGTCGGTCCTTGTAAGGTGCGCCCGTTATTTCCGTACTGTACTCCCGTTGCTATTACTGTGTTGCATGTACAGCTTACGATGGTCCGAAAGCGGTGCAAAACGATGGCTGTTGCTTCGCTTACGTCCGTAGAGAATGCGAAGCTTAAATAGCCGAGGAAAAAAGAAATACGATGTCCTAACGTTAAAGGAGCGTAAGACAGAAACTAAAGAGGCTAAGAAAAATGGAGAAACGATGGCGTGTTCAGTTGTCTGCGTCACTGCGTGCGTATGTGTGTAGCGGAGCGAGAGAGGCCTTCTCCGTTGAGACGTGCCCAGGTCGAAGTAAAGTATCCGTTTCTCTCCGTTCGCTGCTGTTAGCTGCCTGCCTGCTCCAGTGAGCCTCGCTCATCAGCGACGGAAGGCGGACGGATGGGCAGCAGCCAGGAATGGCGGCCGTTGTTAGCAGGTACAGGCTTCTATACTCCTTGAGCCAACACCGACAACAGAAAAAAGAAAAATGGTGGTGCGTGAGAGCATGGAATCATCACGCCCCTTCGCCAAGAAAGAATGAGGGGGTGAAAAAAAGAAATAAAAAAGGGGGGTTGTGAGGGTCAGCAGGAGTATAGTAGAGGACGACCGTGAAAGAATAGAAGGAACACGAAGAGAATAAGGGCGAACACCCCAGAAAGATGACGCGCAGCGAAGTACTACACACTGCTCACACATTGCGCGAGCCTGCTCTTTGGGGGGAGGGAGTGTAGCGTCAGAACAGCCGCTGTCGGCCTGTACGGAACAATTTGTACCGCTTGGTTGTGTACCACGTTTCATTTATCCTTCCCGGCTCCCTTGGCAAGCGAACCAAAGTTCTGTCCCCTTTCCTTGTCTCTCATCTCTCTATTTCTTGCTCCGTTTTTTTCTTTTTTGCACTATATGATTTTTCTCTCATGCTCTTTCCTTCATGGGACAGCTGTTTCCTGGCAGCACGAAAAAAAAAAAAAAAAGGAAGGAAGGAAGACGTTAAGAAGAATGCGCAGGAAGGAGAGATTACTGACAGACAACGAAGCGGAGGTTTGGAAACGTGCACTGCAGGTACAAAAGCGTGGTTCAGTGCCGGCAAACGAAACGAAGGAACAGAGCCGTTCTTTTCTCGAAGCCCGAGCGGGCGAGAAAGATGGGCTTTGCGAAACGCGTTCCTGACACGCTTCGAAGGAGCTGCTGAACGCACACACACACACAAGCGCCCAGCCAAGCAAAGGAGCCACCCCATCGTATATACGTTGGCGCTTGCTTACCGTATATCCACGCAAGCTTGTGTAGCGTGCTTGCCTTACGCACTAATGGTCACGTTAAGAGATGTGCGACTGTAGTGAGCCTGGGGGTTCGCGAAACTTCTGACGGCTATCAACGAAGAAACGTTAACGGGAGCACGGTGTGGGCAGGGCAGCAGCGGCAACGACACGAAGCTGGACGATTTGTCGAGCGTTGTTCTCTGAGTAGCCTCTTTTCCCATAGAGAACCGCTACAGCGTCATTGTGCCTGGGAGATGCGCCGAAGTAGCAGCTAATCGCAAACCTTCCCGAATGGTGTAACTGCCAAAACTGCACGGCTCTATAGTCGTAACTGCAAATACGCTATTGCAAGAAGAAAAAAAAAGATACAGAGAAAGAAAGAGTGACGCGGGAACGCTCTTGCATTGATGGGAAACATGACCGCCTATCTCAAGGGGATGAGATTATTCATGGAGATAAGCCACCAGTTCCCTCCCCGCGTTGGAAGTGAAAGATGGCGGCCCATTCAAAGGAACAAAGAAAAAAAAAGGAAGTTAAAGAGACCGTGAACGATTTGAAAACGGCTTGGTGTGCGCAACCACCGCGCTGCACGTGTTGAGAGGCTCGAGAGCATCGAAAACCTCGTGGCAACCATGGGGTAGATGTGAGATAATCCGGGGCTTTGTCACGACGGCTGCAAACGCGGAGGCTGCGGCGCAAAACTGAGCCCCACTCCAACCATACCGCAGGCGATCCCTGCTCTTTTTTTGGGGAGGGAGTGCGCCGATGCCATGAAAGGAGGTCCTGTTCGAAGCAAGGCTCTTTGTGTTTTCGGTTTATTTGCTATTTCCTTTCAGAAGGTGTAGGGTGGGCGGGGAATGTTGAAAGGTATAGGAGGCGTTGCGGGAGACAGGGAAATTGGGCGGTTTTGTGGCTCGACGTTATGTAGAGTGTTGTGGTGTGATCCCGAAACAAAAAAAAAAAAAAAAACCGAATATGTCCCTTGTCAAGCCATTGAATGCATGGTGCAGTGGGGCTACACGACGCGTGACGCAAAATGGATGTACGTGGGTATTAAAGTCGCGATAGCGGCAAGAATGAAACCGAAGAACAGCTGTCGCTTGAGTTTTCAGATAACCTGAGGCAAACGCCCGCTTTTGGTCCGTTGAAGATTTTCAGATGCGAGTGGAGATAGAGCTCAACATATTCGCCGAGATATTGCTTTTAATGTGACTGTTTTTGTACAGAGCACAAAGTCTATTATAAATGAGAACTAACAGACAGTAATGCCAAGGAAAGTATAGGGGGTGTTATTTGTAGTAATTAGAATATAAATGTGAAGAAAGTAAAGTGGACGAAAAGATAACCTGCTGCCGGCAGGGACCGAACCTGCGGCCTGCGAATAACGCGTCCGATGCTCTACCACTGAGCTACGGCGGCGGTCACCTCCCCGTCCACTTTATGGGGTATATAAGTGGATTGAAACTTAGGAGTGTCAGTCAGCGCCAGTCGCAGCCATGGCGGCGAGTGTGGAACACTCTTTTTTCTGCCTTTTTGTCGTCACGTAGCACGTGATCTTTTTTACGAGCAGGCAACTGACCAACAAAGAAAAAATGAGCCCTTAAGAGTAATCTTCTTTCCTTCATTCATAGCGAGGGTCTCGTTCTGGCAGACATGATGCCTTCAGGTAGTATGCGAGGGATTATTGGTCAGTTTTGTAATGGGTTGGAAGCATTCAACAACCTACTCGTTGCGCAATTCGCATTGTGTGACGCCTGGTTACAGAATTCGCGTTGTGCGACGCTTGGTGCTTATTTTACTCTTCTACCACGCTATATTGCATATGCTAATGTGGTTCCTTCCCGAGATGAAGCCTGTATAGGACCTTTTTGCAAAGCAGTTTCAAGCACCGGCTTGGCTCAAAGGTTCAATACTGGGCTCCCACGCAGAAGGCCCAGGTTCGAACCTCGTTCCATCCTGGAATTTTTTTCTTATTTCGTTTTTTTTTTCTTATTTCGAGCGATACTGGTTACGGACACCGGCGGCGGCGGACAACTACGGCGCCAAAAACGGCCGGTGAAATGATCTCATAACGGCTTTCGCTGTAAAATAGCAAAGAGGAGAGAAAGAAAGAGAGCATATAATCACATCAGGGAAAGGACGGTGAGGGATAAGGAAGAAACTGCCAATTTCTAAAGATTTATATTTTTTTTCCCTCTTACCTCATGCGCAAGGTTAAACGGTTACCTAGACAAAGGCCACTTCTTGTTCTTCGTGACAGGATTACCGTATTAGGGCGCCGCGCCGTGATAGTCATGTAACGCCTATTCGTATCCTTAACGTAAACATACCTTTGACGAAACTTGTTAGCTGATACGCCGCATGGTTGTAATTAAAAGTTTGGACATCGTCAAACAATCCTGAAACACTGGCCATCAACGAGAAGCAGGCTGTTATTACCTGCAGTGCTTTCGTTTATTCGAGTAAAACACAGCGATCGCAAACGGCGAAAATCAAGAACTCAAAGTTGAACGGTTCCGTAACATACGGTGCGTCCATTAATTTTTCCGACTCCACTTACGCTATCGTGTGCCGTAATAAGCATGTGGTCCTCGGGGTTGCCGTTAATTAAGCCTTGCGCTCGGCGTTCATCTAATTAACGTAATCGCGTAATTAGAATAAGAATCTCATTTCCGTGAAGACATGCGGAAATTGCTGCGATGAAGACGCTAGATAGCGCCGCAAAAGAGTGATAGAAACAAGCCTAGTTTGGACCGGAGGCAAGAGCTGCACCGAATGTACACCGCATGCAACGGAGGATGTAGGGCTTTCGCACGTGATGATCTAGAACCAGGCCCACAGGGCAGCGTTTATTGTACATAGCAGTTTATGCAAAATGACCCTTTATACTCTCCGCTGTCACGTGCTCCGTCGGCTTCAGCTCGCACTTAACAATACAATTACTGCAACATCTGAAAGCGTAGTGAATCGTTAATTACCGTTATGACATCAGACAGTGCAACATAAATCCTACTCCACGGATCTACGTAACTTACAGGGTAAGATCCTAACCATTCTCGTCAGACAGTGCATACTGACGTCTTATGTCTCTGCGCTGCCTTCAGCCGTGCCCAATTGTACGCAATGAATATAATCCCACGTGTCGCCGCACTAACATTATAGACGATGTAGCTCAAACCTACTACTATCGTATTGAACTGCGCGCAAGTGAGCTAATGGCTAAAACGACTGCCTTGCGCACCGAAGTGAGAGAAATAGCAGCTCCGCACTCTCTCGTCGGTTTTCAACGCGATTTCATTCCTACAAGCTTTTTTGCGTCCGTTGCAATTTGCTCGATGGAGATGCAAAGTTGGTGTAACGTGCCTTCCTAAGTGTTTTTATGAGTGCACGCGACTGCAGTTAGGGAAATATTCTCCTCTTGGCGCAACAGTCGCGCTGCCGCGACCAGTAGTAATCTGGCATGAGTGGCGGGAGATTATCACCGCAAGAAGAAAGGAAGACAGACGGAAGGGCCGCGGCTAGCGCGATGATGCTGCGACGTCCCTGCCGCGCCCTGATAAAAGCCACGCGCCCATTCCACCCGTCGCTCGAACAAATCCGAGCGCCTGCGCAAAGTTTTCCGCGGAATGTCGCGTCGTCCACGCCACGCACCAGCTCTGTGTGTGCCTTCGCACTAATAAACAGGACTCGCGCATCGTGAGGCGCCACGCCACACCATGCCGCATAGTCGGGCTGCCACCAAGAACGATTCACGGGCGAAGAAGAAAAAAAACAGGAGAGGAAAAAGAGCGATAGCCGCGAGAAGCCACACACAGTGTTTTCGTGGCTAGGCGTGCGTGTGTTGGGATGATGTGCGATGCTTGACGCGGTTGAGGGGGGGGGGGGGTCAGGAAGGCAAAGGAATCGGCAGCAGAAGCAGCAGCAGCTGCTATGCGGGCACGTCGGGTGGAGAGAGTGCGGCGTTCGCGGTAATTATGCGGTCGCTGCTGCGACGGGCGTCGGCGCTGCCAACGACCAAGTGCGTATACCGCCGCCCGAACCGTCGTAGACATCGCCGATGCGGCTGGGTGCCACTGTTCGCGACAGCCGAGGTGGCACTAAGTACTGACGCTGAGCCTTTCTCACCACCAGGCGCACGAAAACGTGCGCAGCTCGTTGAGCGGCAGCGTAGCAACTCGGATCGTTGTGCGCGGCGAAGGTAGTAGCGAGTGTATTCGCTTTCCTGCGGGCTCTATTTGGAACGTCGGACGTTTCAACTTGAGAGAAACGTTCCAGCTACGCTCGTTTGCCTGTTGTTTCGGAGAGAGCCTGTTGGAGCTTCTCGAGGAGCTCGACGTGTACACTCACCCGCGAGCTCGTGTATGTGCATGCATGTGTATATAAAGAACGGAATGCACGCGCCCCTTTATAACGACAGATCCCCGTTGATATGTAAAACGTATTGTTTGTGCAGTTATGCGAAATAAACGTGTGCAGATGCTCAAAGAAATGGAGCTGCCCTGTTTCAATGCCATGTCCGCCAAATCAACAGCGCACTCTCTTTTATTTGGGAATAAATTTTTTCTTCGTTCGCTTTAGAACACCACTGAGCTCCTTCTGTGCATCGTCATTGACTATATCGTTTACTATTCGGAAACTGAGCCATTACGCGAAACATGGCGGCACCTGCGGCATGAAAATTCTGATAGTAGTCGCCGTTTCCTCGGCGATGCGGTCATAACAGGCACGAAGCGCGCGTGTGATACCGGTGCTGAAAACACGTACAGCTGCTGATTGATTGCAGTAGCGGTATATAAGCGAAAGCATGTAGGAACGTATGCTGCAACGCGGGGTATTAGTTCTGTGGCGGCCACTGCGCACAGACCTACGCAGCCTCCGTCTCGTCACTGATTAGCCCGGCGTGACACAGCTACTTGCTGCAACACGCTTCCGATAAAAGACAGCGCCACGCAGTTTCGTCGGAGGCTTACGTCACCACTGCTGGCTATATAACCCAAGCTACCAAGCTTGGTTTCATGTTTTTGTTTCTCTAACCTTCCGAAGCGCAGCATCGGCATGCTTGCCGTGCTGCTGCTATTACGTTAATAAACATCGTTTTGTTTTATGTTGGGATCCGTCTTTCCGTCGACACGGCATCCCACAGTTCTAAAAATATATGGTTAGTTCAGGTTACGTGAAGCTTAACCTCTTGCATCCCTTAACCTAAACATCTTTCGTCAGGAATGAATTGAGCCGCGTTACAACGCTCCGTACATTTCCTGGCTGCGTGTACCCTACGATAAACGAACAATTACAATTCGACGCGAAATTTTTCATGAAGGACCAACGGATCCCGTTTGAGAACGACAAGTGCTGAGAAGTCCGACAGTTTGACAGCTCCCTTTCAGTTGGGCTCGAGAAGCGCCGGAAACAAGGCTGCTTGGTAAACTCGCGAAGGAAATTAAGGCGGTGTCAGTCACACGCCACTCGCGAGAATCCCCGCTCTTACCCGTCCATGGACTTCAATTACAGCTCTAGCACATCATAGACAGAAATTATATTGAGGCTTAAAGAAAAACATAAAATAATTGCCTCAGCCTGCACCACCGAGGTATAACAGGCTATCACATCATAGACAGTGAAACAGTGGAAGTCGTATAGGAACGAAAAAAAAAAACAGAAACGAAATTCATGAAAGAAAGGTAGGCATAAATCAAACGTACAACCGGTCAAATCATTAACTATCGTGCGCGAGCGCCGACTTTTTTGTGCGTCAACGCCGTAAGACGGAGCCAAGTTGCAAACAGGGCGAGAGTAAGCGCTCCTCTTACAAGGAAAAAAATGCGTTTGCGTCGCCAGATAACAAATGAACGATCTACACTTGTCAGCTTATCTTATGAGCGCGGGCGTGTGACGTGTCTGCGGATTTCATTTTCTCGGTCGCTTGCTGATCTTCGGAATATAAGATACGAGCAAGACGTGCTGTCTGTTCGTCTGAAGTGAGTTAATGCAGGGTGACGTTCTCACGAAGGAACAACCAAGCAGACGATGGGCCCAGCTGAGCGCGCTTCTTGGGCATCCGGGTTTGCAACTTGGCTCCGTCGTACGGCACTGACGCACAAAAATGTCGGCGCTCGCGCACGATAGTTGAAGTTTAATTTGGCCGTCTGTACGTCATCATGAAAGGAATACTGCCAGCGCTCCCCAGTGGCATCCGGAGTGACGCGATATTGCGCACCTGCTGTTCAACGACCTAGCGACGACGACGACGAACAGGTGCGTACGGCATCGAGTGTCCAAAACAAAAACATGGGTTTCAAGTACACAAACAAGAAACAGCAAAAAAAAAAAAGGAAAAGGAAACTGAGATAAGTTCGAGCGAACTGCGAGGCGTAAACCCTATATGAAACCGTGCCACCAGACGAAACAAAAACAATCCATCGGGACAGTGGGTTGTCATATTTCTCGCCGTCTCAGAGAGATCAATGCTGCGAAAGCAACGCCTCATTCGTGGGAAGCAGCTCAGAGCCACGTCGACCCGCGCGAGCAGCATTGCGTGGCCGCGCAAGAGTCAAATATCGAGCGGAGGAGGCTGTCATTATTTTGAAAAGACACACAATTCATAATACAGTGTTTGTTGGGGTTTTACGTCCCAAAACCACGATATGATTATGAGCATGAATTTCGACCACCTGGGGTTCTTTAGCGTGCACCTAAATCTAAATACACCGGCCTAAGGCATTTTCGCCTCCACCGAAAATGCGACCGCCGCGGCTGTGATTCGATCCCGCGACCTTCGGGCTAGCAGTCGAGCACCATAACCACTAGACCACCGTGACGGATCACACACAATTAAGCTGTATAACGAAGACATAAGCTCCCAGCCGAGTGACTACTTAATGCAGACAGGATTCGGAGATCCACAACGCCTTCATAATTTCACTGCCACTTCTTTCAACCTATACCAGGAAAAAAAAATGGAAGGAGGGGCAGAAAACCAGGAAGTACGCTTTTTTTGTTTTTCTCCTGTGTCAAAGCATTCTGCTCTTTCCTAATGAACTCCTCTCTCCCTCTCTCCACCCTCCTTTGGGTATTTGGTAACGTTTCCGCCACAGGCATCCTTTGCAAGCCTGGAAATCATGCGCCCGACCCAAACAATAGAAAAAAAAAAAAGAAGAAGAAGAATGCAGAGGGCAATAAGCGTTTGGGAGGGCAGATTAAAGGGCAGCTGCTGACCTGAGCATGTACGACTGCTCTTTTGTATAACGGCGTAGCATACGTACATTTATATATATTTCTTTTTCTCTTCGCCCATACAGTGATATCAACGATCGTTGTACGTATACGTACAATATCCGACAGCATACAAGACGCATATAAACATCTAGAAACGAAACTCTACTTCCTCTTCTCCCTTCCGCCTCCTCTCTTTTTGATCCGAGCAGCTCAGAGCGTGACGGCCAAGCAGGAAACAAAATGATCGGAAGGGAAAACATTTCTTGTTTGAGAAGTCAAGTCAGCCAGCCAGGCATCCAGCAATTCAGGCACGCACGCCTGCTGTATAGCTGCAACTAGCAGGCCGTTTGCTTCTCTTGCCCATCGTTATAGGCGCGCCGAGTCTGGCTGCGACAATGGCTGACCGTTGTACACTGCTCCATGCGCTTGTCTGGAGAAAACGAGGAGGCGGCATTCTTCCTCGGGTGGGGTGAAAAGCAGGAACCACGGCGGTGGTCTTCTTCGCCAGCGTCTCTGGTTTCCTTATTCCACACATAGTGGGCGACATTCTGCGTCGCGTTTTTGGCTGTCTATATCGTGGTAGGCGTGCCCGCCCTGTTCATTTTGCTTCATTTTTCTTCACCGTCTAAAGTGAAGTGTCTACAGACTGCTATACGTTGGATGGATAGTATACCGTAGTTTATGACGACGGGCAACTTCTCGACATGTTTTTAGGGCTATTCGCAACTTCCAGGTACCGTGGCGCCGCCGAGTGCTGGCCGCCGGAAGCTCTGTTGAGATTATTGAAATGTTGGACCCGCTTGAGTCAGCGAATGTTGCCACTTGTTTTGTCTCGTTTGGGGTCGTTTTGCGACGGTGTGCACGGTCTCGATACGTGACACTTTCGGTTCCTCAATGTGAACGAAAAATAAAAGAAAAAACTGATTTTACTGCGGGCCTCGGTGCTCACAGCGTACAGCGGGAAGCAAAGCAATAGCCTCCCCTTCAGATTAGCGCCTCGAAAACCCGTGAGTGCTTAAGCGGGTTAAACTTCGCAAGCAAATAATCAAGGCTCATGAATGTATGTAGAATCCCATTTTGTGTTTGAGTATATGTCTACTACCTCATATCACCTTTCTCGCGCTTCGTTCCTCCGCTCGACACAGTCGCTGTGCAGACAGTACCAGAACTGATAAGGAATGCGTTGCGCCTCTAGAACATAATGAAAAGTCCGCTTTCAAAGCGTCCATCGCACCATTCCACGTCTGAAGGGGCTGCAAAGTGCCTCCGTGACCTTCACATCTCCGCTCTTTTTGTTCGGTATTACTTGCTGATGGCGCTGTTTTTCGTCCCTGCCCCCTACGGACGTTACTTATTGCACTTCTCATAAACACCGAAAGCGTAAGATGATAACAGGAACGTCACATCTTAAACGTGAAATTGCGTCTTGCGCTGGTTCATTCGCTGCTTGTCGACCTATTGTGGCATTCCGCTGTTTATTTCTTCTCTTTTTTACCAAGAAGCGCAATAAAATCGTATTTCCGATAATCGCACATGCCTCAAGTGGTTCTTGTGCTTCGGTCTCGAAGGGGCAACGCAGTCTTTTTTTTTTCGTTTAACTCTACTTCGTGCTTTGAGGGAGCTGAGCTAAGCTACGCGGCAGAATGCATGCAAGCAGAAATGAGATAAAGGATGTATCCGAGAATGTCTCTGATATTACTGAGACATCTTTACTGAGTCTCCTACTACCAATCGGGCTAACAGCACAGCGGGGGTTGCAACGCGCGATTAAGCGCCGCAAGCAACACGACTAGTGTGTTTGCTTTATTTACAATTGTGGCATATTTACCTTCCTAATGAGGTTCCAATCACGTACCCGACATTCCTTTACTCATTATAATATGTCACCGCAACCCTGCTTTCACTAAAACATAAATCGGAGTGCAGCCGAAGCGCAAAGAACTGAACTCTTCGCCAAACAAGTACTTTGCTAAATCGTCTGCAGCGGGCCGATAATCTCAACGACCGCCATGTTGGATGTACAGTCGCGCCACCTATAGGCCGTGAAAGTTGCGACGCGCAGGCGCTTTGGAGGGACAGAAAAAAGGGAATGAACGAAGGACGGGGAGCTTAGCTAAACTTTACGCAGTTTACTACCCTACACGTGGGTATAGCAATGGGAGAGTAAAAAAAAGGAGAGAGAGAAATGCTCTAACGAAATGCTAAATATGTTAGCCTGGTTATTCGCCTGACATGCTACTACAGGTGCTGGGTGATGATGATGAGGATATATACACTGAGAAACATAACATACATACAGCCAAACGTACACCCACACAGACATTATATATATATATATATATATATATATATATATATATATATATATATATATATATATATATATATATATATATACACACACACACACACAAAGTTCCATTGAAGCTCGTGGCCCGCAAGAGAGAGAAGGCGTAAGTCTAGGTGGTTCGCAAGCATGCAAGATGCAGCGTAGCTACAGTTGGGCACTTAAGTGCGTCGTATTCAAGTATTCAAGCAGTGTATGACCAGCTGTGCTAATGGTTTGCGAGGCCAGGTTCGAAAGCGACGAAACGCAATTACTCTGCTTTAACTTAATGTGCGTGTGTTTCTGATGTAGTTTACACTGGGACGTGGACATGCAGTAGGCGGTTAATAGATAGCGCTTTCGCCACTATCGCGTACTCGAATTCAAATCACGATTGCTTGGCTATGAAACGAACCTACCGCACTAAAATATCCTCATAACCTTGCGTGCAAGCGTGCGTGATCGCAGCGAGTCCATCGTAAATAACAGTTGCAGATGAGTACGCGATAGAAAACACACGTATACGCGTTTCGTGCCCGCAACACACGTGCCCGAATCTCTGCACTTACAAGGAATATCAATGGCGTCGTGTTACTCCGAAGCTCTACGACTGCTCCAGGTTCATAGCCCGAAGCGACGTTTCGGTTACGCGCGATGTCCTTATACGTGCGCTGCATGGCGCATTAAGCGGGGGAACGTATAATGCGTGAGGCGCGTGTGCACGGGATCAGACAGCTGCCGTTGCGAGTCCAGAGCGGAACAGGGAAGATCAAACTACAGCTGCCGATGTGCGCACGAATAAGTAAACAGCAAATTTAACGCCGGAACGGGTATTGCCACCTGGTGCCTTTACACATTAGCAGCTTCAATGTTGAAAAGCTAGCTTCTAGTGGAAGGAACACGACCTGGTTAAAAATTTTCACTGCGTTGTTCTCTCTCGCTCGCACCGTAACACGCATTTCCTTTTCTTTATCTCCCGAGAGAGAGAGAAAGAGAGGGACAGATACGCGAACTGTTAGCGCCAAGGCAAGTACAATGATGACTCATTAATATTCTAATTAATTCTCGCGCGTATGAATACAGGCGCCATCTTATGATACGGCTCGCCTTAAACACCTGTGGCACACGCGAAACAGGGGCCGAATTCCGAAAACATCTCTTTCGTAAATGCGTTTTCCCACACGTCAGCCGGCTTCGCTAATTACATGTCCCACATGGTGATCGGCTGAAATCCAGGCCTTCGTGTAATTGAACGCAGTGAAAAGAGAAGTTTACGTGGCCAATTTTGATTTTCTTGTGGCTACGACGTAAAAAAGAAAAAAAAAGAAAAGGTTTTGAATGTACGATCTATGATGTTACAAGGCACCGTCATTGTGCTACCGAGTGTGTCACAGGTACGTATATATGAAAACACGAGGATCGCCACGATTGACGTGCATGTCACCTAGGGTGCTGTTCTTTTGCTGTTTTCCCGTGAGACAGGCATAGGTGGAGGCCCTGTCAGCATTCCGCGACGACCGCCTAATACGACACTGGCCTTCAGAAATTTAAAGCCGGCCCCAACGTCCACAAGCCACGTTCCAAGGCCGCCACTGTGACGCGTGCGTGTCACCGACCGACCCAAATCGCGGAAAAAAATATATATATATAAAGACAAAGGCGCCCGAAGCGTGCACAATTCAAGGATTGAAAGCCGTGGCTTTTCAAGTCAGTGGACGTACTTACGTGTCAACGCGGAGTCCCGCTTTAAAAGCTTATAGCGACGAAGAAAAGAACGTGTTCACGTAAATGGCTCGCAGCCCCGCCCCGCCGTGGCTGACAGCCGCACGTCTAGACCGCAGGCCCCGGCCTATCGTGGGGTCCTGCTTGACAACGTATACGGCTGTAGACCGCTGTGTACGTGATCAGGGGCTCGCTCGTGCAAACATACAAAGGCGCGCGCGCGCAGGAGTTGGAAAAAGCAAGGATACAGGAGGCTATGTGACATGCACCAATGGTCATGTACAACGACCGCACCTCTATTCAAGGGGCGACTGCGGTTGACAAGCGTGAGAGATGTGCCTCCGAGGTGGTGACGCGCGAGAGAGGATGCATAATGGGTCCGCGCGCTCCTCCGGCTCTGCCATATGAGGAGTCGCGCGGGTCGTTTGCATAAATTTGGCCACGGGTTTCTCGGACAACTCTCGCCGAAAATGAAAAATTTTGCATCGAAAAGTCTTCCGCACGTTCTAGTGCTAAAAAATCGCATGGTATTGGACGTCGTCGGACAAGCTATTTCTTTGCCGCATCAAATAATACCCGGAGAAAAAAAAAAACACGAGCAATTTCAGGTAGAAATAAAAGCTCAATAGCGACATGGATTAACTGGATACCATGTAACAAATATTCCTTATATTCCTTCTCTCCTTCATTTTCTAAGCACTCTCAACATCCCCTTTTAAACGGCACGTAAATTACCTTGATCTTACTGCTACCTAAACTGATGTTCTACATAGCGCATTTGCCCATATATAAGCTCATGTCGATAAAATCTTTGAGATATTCAAATAAAACCTACTTTCATCAAAGGATGTGGCGATTACATTGAAAGGAAAGTACACAGTATACCGTTTAATACAAATCATTTGCACGTGATGTATGCTTTGAACGGACAAGATTTACTTGTACAGATCCACTGTCGCGTGACACCTCAAGTTTGCTTTCTGTATATAGGAAGAACCACGACAAAATAAATGTCCCTGCATCCCATGTTGCATGGCAGCTACGTTATTTCGGCCATGGAGAATGCGCTATCAACGAACACGTCAAACCGGGTACGTTAACAAAATGAAGTCGATAGAAATCGCCCCGTCGTACGAAAACTGAATAATGAGCAACAGCTGCGTCAAGCGTCTGTAGTCTTGCAAACCATAAAACGGGGGAAAAAAAAAAAAGGAGAAACTGTTGTACGTTGTGTGAAGGGATAAAAAATTTCAGCGTTAGTCATGGCGCAACAAAAAGTAATGCGTGGAGAAAAGCGCGGAAATTCGAGCTCTGAACATGAGACGAGCGTAACGCAATGGTGTTCTCTTACAGCGAAGCCTCTTTAAAAAAATACAAGCATAAAGAAAAGTATGAGGGGCAACAATGAGACTTTACGCGTTCCTGAACACTCAAGGCAAACTTCGCGAGGAAGAAGCCGTGCGACGCCACCCAACAACAGCGACCGTCGTTCCACTGTCGTGCTTTCGAAATACACATTTTCCCATCTTATACTCCTTCTCATTCCCACACGTCCCCCAAGCTCTCACAAAGATGTTTCTCTCTCTTTCTCTCTCTCTATCTCTCACACACAAGCAGACAGCAGCAGCAAATGGCAAGAGACGACGCCGGACAACACACAGTCGACGACGACGACCGAAGAGACTGCGGTCTGTGAAAGGTGAGGTGGACGCGGAACGGAACCGTGAAAGGTACCGAAATCTTGCGATGCGCAGCAGCGATAAAATGCTGCCGCCGCCGGCGCTTTTTTCTTCGTCGCCTCGTCGTCTCTCGAGTCGTAGTACGCCCCCTCCCATATCTGCGGACGCAATCTCTCTAAACTGCGCCCGCAGAACGCGCTCCAACTCCTCCCCACCACGACCTGAACGTGGCGCGACGCCCCAGCCTCCACCAACGTTTTACTTGGGACGCCACCGCGCGTATTCGGTAGGTGCCCGTGTCCTCGTGCCTGCGGGTTCGGCATTGTTCTCTGCCCACGGAGGCATCTTGCCCCTCTTCCTTCGTACTTTCTTCTTTGCCATCACGAGAAAATAAAAGAAAAGAAGACGACAAAGGATTTCTCTTTCTTTTCGGGTGTATTCGTAGAGAGCGTAAAAATTTTAGGTTGCCAAAATGAAAGATGGCCTCCGATGTTTGAGAGAAGGGGCAACGCGAGGCGTGACGCTTGAGCGACTCGGAAGTTCCGGGTGTAGCGTACGTGTATTCAAAACGCCGTCGTCATGACTGTCCTGCCCAGGTGCAAGCTTCAAATGGAAATCTCGCTTATCTTAAGGCGTTAGATGAAAAGACCAGGCTAAAGGCTGCGGTTACATGTCTGACTCAAGCTGTGTCCCCCACACTGTGCGCAAGAGGCCTCACGCAGTGTGGAAATGTGTAGATGTTCTGCATATATAGACAAGAAGGAAACCATATATACTCGAAGAAGCAGTTATTCTTCTCTCTTCCCTTTTTTTCTTTTTAAACGATGTACACACCAACTGATTTTGAAATGGCTTGTACTTCTCACATATGCTAAGGATTGTCAGGCAGAATTACGATCTTATATATTGGTAAACAACACGAATGGCACTTGTCACACCGACATGTCATGGATACCGCAATGAAACAGCGACGGGCATAGTTTACTTCTAACTCTGGCATATTAGTTTTCACTGCTGAAGGATACATTTATTTTATGTGCCAAACCAGCTTTCAAAACTTCTATAGTAGCGCTGTATATAGTTGACTCAGAAGTTTGTGCGACTATTTTTGTATGCGCACGTAGCTCGTGCCTCGAAGGCAACGTCCAGGAAACATTAATCGCAGCAGACATGTTTCTTGTAAGAAAATACTACCTCCTTTCTTCATCAAATTAAAATGCTGATCTCCGGTATTTTTTGCCTAAGAACGTCAAATGTAAGATCGTTCGCTGTTACAAGCTGCTCGGGAAGTTGTTTGCACCAATGTTTCTTTTTTTATCGCCCTGCCTGCCTTTCATAAAGTCTCGTTATTCTCTCTGTTCGATGTATCTTTTCCGCTAGCGCAAGCAGTCAGAAGAACAAGATATTCCACATTCAGCGCATAAAACCGAAGTTACACGTAGTGCATTCACATCTGCGAGCATCCCGGGTTTTCACAGTCATTTGGTGGCTGAATCTATCACGGGAACATTTCAGAACGAAACATTCCATCCGAGCGCAAGAGTATGCTTTTCGAAGCGCCGCAGCAAGCCGCACCCGCCAGTCTATTTACTTACGCACAAGAACGCGCATTAAGCCCAACTCATCGCGATCAAATTCCCGGCGTCTTGTCCTTGGCACCCAGCCATGCACGTTCTCCACGGCGCTTATACATCGAATAAATACGCTTGGCTGAGAGCCCCGTGCGAATGGAAAACGGAAACGTAATACGTTCTGGGGCAGAGATTACTTCTTCATATGCAGACGCGCTCGACTACTTGAAAAATGGCGAGGCGAGCTCGATGCTTGCGTCTTATTCTCACTTCGTGCTGGCCGGCTTTGCGGACAAAGAGCGTTGATCTGTTTCATCACGTCGCAGCAGCTGGTTCGCTTGCCCGCGTTCCTGTTGCCTGTTTACGTCTTACGCGTGCATATATATATTTATTTATTTATTTATTTACAAATACTGCCATCTTGCACGGCAAGATATTGCAGGAGTGAGTACAAACACAAGATAAAATACAACGCATTAAGTCACACTAAATCATATTAAGTCACATTAAATACAACACAGATAATGTATACACATTGAGCATACACACTGAAGTATACACATTGAATGGGCAGAACATCAGGAAAGTATACACAGCTGATCAGTGAAAAAAGTTTGGCAATTGCTCAACGAATTCATCGTTTGACAGCTCGCGCAGGGAGCCCGGAAGACCATTCCAAATATCAATAGTGTGAGGAAAAAAGGAAACTTGAAGCAATCGATGGATGACTTCAAGGAGCTATGTTAAGGTGGTGACTTCTCCTTGTGATTCGAGAAGAAGGGTTAGTAAAGGCAATGGGTGCATCGATAAATGTTTCCCCATGAGCGATCTTATGCAACAGGACAAGACGGTCACAAGTGCGTCGGAGAGCCAAACTTTTTAGCTGTAATTCATTAGCATATAATGTAGGTGAAAAATGGCGATCATAACGCTTACATATAAACCTTATGGCTTTTTTCTGAATAGAATCAAGCATATTTATGTCATTGGCATGATGCGGTGCCCATACGACAGACGCATACTCTAGGAGAGGCCTTATTAGAGATCTGTATGCTACTAGTTTACATTCCCTATAGTTGCATCTCGAAGGTTTCTCTTTAGGTAACCCAGCTTTCTTAACGCCTTATTTGATATATTCAGAATGTGAGCATGCCATTTCAAGTCAGGGGTGAAAGTAACGCCGAGGTATTTGAGAGTGTCTACACTTTCGAGCTTGTGGTTACAACTAAAATATGAAAACTTTAACGGATGCTTTTTATTTGAGAAAGTCATTGAGACTGTTTTTTTTTTTTTGAAGTTCAGTGACATCTGCCATGTCTTACTCCACTCGCAAAAACGGTCGAAAACTTTATTTAACTGCAACTGATCTTGAGTGCCAGTCACATCAGAATATATGACACAGTCATCGGCATAAAGTCTCAATTTCACAGAAGTCCCAGCAGTTACTTTAACGACATCGTTTATATAGATGATGAAGAGTAATGGACCCAGTACCGATCCTTGTGGTACACCGGATGTAACACTGACCTGAGATGAGTGAGCACGATTAAATGCAACAAATTGTGTTCTTGAGCTCAGATAGTCCTGTATCATCTGTAAGTTTAGTGTCATGAATTAGTTCCTTGATTTTAATGAGAAGCTTATTACGACATACTGTATCAAAGGCTTTCCTATAGTCAATGAAGAGGCATCAAGCTGTCCTCTGGCATTAAGTGTGGATGCAATATCGTGGGAGAATTCTAGTAATTGGTCACCGTCGAAAAACCAGAACGAAAGCCATGTTGAGCATGTGAGAGAATATTCTGTTCGACAAGTACTCGAGATATATTATAGATGATGTGTTCCAGTAGTTTACAGGACGTTGATATTAATGAAATTGGCCTATAGTTGCACACCACCTGTTTATTGCCATCCTTATGTATGGGATGGCAATTCAAAGCATATATATATTTGCGTATGTGTGCGTGTGCGTGCGTGCGTGTGTCGCTATTTAAGTATGTATAAACGAGTACACACTACTTTAGATGTAGGCTAAGATAGCGGTAGATATTTACATATGTTTAGACAGGTTTAAATAGTGGAATATTGGGCGCGAGTACATACCGTGGTGCCGCCATGCGGAGGCCTCCCTGTGACGTGCAAGGTTGGATTGCTCCGCCAGCCCTCTCCCACTCAACACACGCAGCCGCTTTCGCGTCTGCTTGTTTATTATTATTGTTGTACCTCACTTTGAGGAAGACAGTAAAATACTGCTGCGGCTTCGTCACTGACTGTACGAAATGCTAAATAATTGCTCAGAAAAAAAAATATTACGTCCTCATAATGCCTTAGACAGCGTCCTGACTGCCGGCGTCGTCTATGGTGCACCGATATGGAAACTACGAGGGCCGCGCACGCTGATTTTGTAAAAAGTAACGTTGCGTCGAATGGCCTTTAGCGCGTGCTTGCGACAATGACACATATTTTTGCTGCAAGAAATGCGTGTAACCGTGCAACTTCACTCATTGTAAGTTTGCATTTAAAAGGGGGCCGCGGTTGACACGACAAGCATGGGCAAATTTACATTCCTGTTTAGTACACATAGCCCTATGACGCACGACGACAACGGTTTCTCCGCTTTGTGAGAAGCAATCCAGTATGATTAGAGATTCATGCAGCTGCAACCTGTCTCGTATGATTGGAGACAAACGCACGAGAGCCATATGTACGCGCGCGCCTCATTCAGTGTTGTAGTTAGATAACATTCCACATGAGTTTGTCTGCGGCATTATTTTAATATCTATCTGTTGCTTCTCATTGCACGAATTTTCTAAGGTTGTCACACGTACGGTGCATTTTCGATCGCCATCGAGCCACATCGGGATGAAAATTTTCCACAATTGACTCCGTTACGCAGCTTGCACAAAGGGGAAAATCGCGATCAAAAAAATACGGTCCCGATCGGGCTCGACTGCGATAGCAAATGCACCGTGTGCCGGCCAGCCGTATTACTTGCGCACTTGAATGGACATGCTGTAAGGTGTAGCTTACCGTGGTCTAAATGGAAATTTTATGTTTCAGTGAAAATACCAGCGTCCAGCATTTATAAAGCTTCATTGATAAGCAGTATGACACTTCGCGGCTACTGTGAGAAAGTGAATCAGTGTTTGAAGCTGGCCATGTTTTCGCCTGTAGCGTAAAAGAACATCTATAGAGAAGAATAAGTGCCACTGGCTATGGGCTCATTGTACAGAAATAATATATAAGCAAGGAAACCCGTGGGCTGAAGTCGAGAGTCTGACGGAAGCACGTGTGGTCGGGAAAAGACGCGAGGACAATTAAACTGAACACAAGGGCGGGGGCGGGGGAGGGGGGGGGGCAAACTGTGGTGGAAGTTACATCGGCGAGACAGGTAACTTTCAGCAAAGACTCAAGCAGCACATGTATGACGTAAGAAATGCTTCATCGAACGCACTGGCCGAACACGTAGAAGCAACTGGCCACGAAATAGACCGCGATAAGGCAATGATAACGGAAAGACAAAAGAACTGGACTTCTCAGCTTTATCTTGAATCTCTGACAATCTAGACAACGGCGCACACGCTTAATCGTCATGACCACAACTTTCCAGACGTGTCCGTACGTCGCTTACGTCAAATTTTAAAACATACATAACCGGACTGCTTGCGCATTCATTTAGGAACTGTGAAGAAGGCTCCCGTGCGGGAGCCGGGACGTCTTGCTTTTATGAATATTCGTGGTCGGTGTCCATTTTAACACCATAGACTTGAAATAACAAAACAGAAAGACAGGTGACAGCGGCATCATGCTCGTGAAAAACAGGGTGGCGGTAAAAGTGAAAGCTCACGCCCATGTCCCCTTCGCGTACGTGATGCACTGTGGCACGGAGCAGAAGAGTACCAGGCCGCCGATAATATTTATTGCACTTTTCAGGTCTGTGTGGTCTCTGGGGGTCCACACACAAGAAGTGAAAGCAAAACAACGCTGTTCAAAAGCGAAAACGCCGCGAAATCAACGAATTCAACCGTCCGCTTCCCTTCGCCAGAGCGAGGCGAGGCCACGTGATCCAACCCTGCACGTCACAGCGATTGCAGCGCCCGCGTATCCAGTGGTGGGCCTCGCATCCAATATGCAGGCAGCCATTACACTCCACCCTCACCTATAGCACATGCGTGTAGAGCGGAACGCAAGCGCGCATGCGCACACTCACATTCACAAAGTGATTGCGAACTGAAAACGCATCAAAGGAAAAAAAAAAAATTGAAATTCTAGTTGCGAAGTCGCCTACGTTATAACCGGAACTGCGACGTTACCTTTTGGTTTTATTTTAATTTTCCTTCTCTCAATCGCATCCCCAGCGAATCAGTTTTAAGAAAAGCAAGACAAGCTGAAAAAAGACTTCTTTTTTTTTTCTTTTTTTTTCGTATGCGTAGCAAACAGTAGACGTGGACACCACATTACGGGATGTATCCTTTAAATTAGCTGCTCCTCAGTGAAGGCCACAATTATTTCCTATGGCAAGCTGAAGATATTACGTTCAACACTAACGAATCAGATGCATAATTACATTCCAAATGAAAACCGCCATTGAGCTATTTTTGAACGTATACATGCAATCAAGTCGCCCATCGCATGGCAAATCTACCCTTCCCAAACGAGATAGATGTTTATTTTATTCATTTTAAACAGGGTTCACGGTGTTCCAATGCGCATTTTGCCGCATTCAAGGACCGAAATCTATCTCATAAAGCTTACGTACCTCTCCGCATTCAGGGCAGGAGGCCTAATCGTTAATTTGTTCGCATTCGACAGGCAACAAATGGCGCATGGATGTACTCCTAGCCCGCTCAGAGCAAATCTTGGCCTGAAAGAAACTGGTCCTGCCGAGCGGGAGACATTCTGCGAAACGATATCCAGGAGTCATTGAAAGCTCTTAAGACGGAAAGCTCCTTCCGAACGATGTGTGCCTCCCATGCAGCTCTGCATGACGCCGCACCACGTGAGCTCGCGCACAGTAGCGATGTCGCATATTGTGACACGTTATGTATGGCCCCCTTTAACATACGTTTAAAAGAAAAAAAGAAAGAGTGCAGCACGGTTCTTGGAATAAGGCCGGCCGCACATCGTTTCCAGAATCGACCCAAGGACCTTGCGGCAGCTTTCAACTTAAACGATCGTCTTGTTGCATTACTGAAAACGGGCCTTCCTTCAAGAAAACCTCCCGCGTCATTTCTTGTAATATATATATAACATAAAGTCTTATTTGTTACTCCCGGAACAATACGCCAAGAAGAGTCCCAGAGGATTTGGGCACATAGTTCTTTTTTTAGCTGTGTCCTTGGTATCGAATTCCAGACGAGCTGAGCTGAGTTTGTCGACCTCATGCTGCGGGCAAACTAAAGAGTAAACTGAAACCCACCGCGGGCTGCTGCCATAGAGGGGCTGTGGTTGAGCCAAAACGTAAAAAAAAAAAACGTCTTTATACTGTCGCTCATTCTAAGTCACGATGTCAAACAACGCAGGAAGCCACCCTATTGAAACTGAAATGTACAACTGGAAACGCCCGGCTGTGTTTTGTACAGAGGTAGGGAACGAAGTAGCTTTAGTAAACGAAACGCTTCGAAGCCTGTCCTGCAAAATCAAGAGAATCGACAGATAAAATGAAAAGCATCGCTTTTTGAAGCGCTGTGTACAATCCAATGCGGGGCACTCACAAAAGCTCCCGAGATTTCCAGTCGATGCCGCTGAAACAGGAACCAAGTACGCCACGTGAGCTAAAATCTCGAAATACACAAATTGTGTTGTTCATATTGCGAGATGTTCTCCTCAGCAGCAGTTTATTAAAAAGAAGAAAAAAAAGAACGAAATGAGCTAGTGCTCATGTGTATCGGGCTAAAATTTTAAAAAGCCGTGAGCACTTTTTATTCCCGATATATTTCAACACTGAGCAAGCCGTTCAGATGACCCTTCTGCATGATTGGGTTGTCACCTTTTGAAGTTATCGAAATAGAATTTCAGTTCTGTGCGCGCAATCGAGATTAAACCAGCTTATTTTCTGTAAACGTCGTATCTCGATATCTAATCTATAGCTATGTCGTGGCAAGCTGGTGTAAATTGTACGAAAGGTGTATTTTGCGGTGCAATTATATCTTCATAACAATTTCGCTATGTGACGTCCGTGCTGGATGACGCCCCTATTATGGGGGTCGCATTTCGATGGAGACGAAATGCTAGTGGCAGGGCACGTACTTAGATTCAGGTGCACAGTTAAAGAACCCAGGTGGTCACATTTCTGGAGCCCTCCACTACAGCGTCTCTTATAGTCCATATCATTGTTTTGGGACGTAAAACCCCGACAATTACACTGTGTGACGCAAGTACTTTATAAACACTGTAACAGGCTGTAAGAAGCTGTGTGAGACAAAACAAGAAAGACGCGAGAAGCGACAATGAGGCCACATAGAGCATAACGGAAGTGCAGTGCGCATGAACGTGACTATGAATAATAGACGGCGTATAGACCATAACGACTGTGAGATTTATTGCCTGAAAAACACACGCGGAAGCCGTAAACTTTCTTAGGGCGCCTATACAGGAAAAAAAAAAAATGCGAGCAAAAACGAAGAAGACGTCGAAAAAGCGCATAAAGAGAAAGACACGCCAAGGAGAATCACTATCACCCGGCGTCAAAACGGTACGCGTCCTCTTGTGTAAACATCGAATCCAGTATCGGGGTAGCGCGATACGCTTTGGGTTGAGTACTCCCAATACGAGACATGCAGCAACGAATAAGTAACTTAAGCGGAAGCAAAACCAGTAAAGGGGGGGGGGGGGGGTAAACGTTAGTTTACTTCAGGATATCTCCAAGAAAATGACTAACGAAAGAAAGACAAGTGGTAGGACAGCTTTCATTTATATCTCTGACACCTACGTCAGCGCATGCGTGCATTCCCGCATTTCCCTGTCCTCTCTCCCTCTCGTTCTTATCGCGAGAAAGCCAGCCGACTTTCGTTTAACAGACATGCGCGAGCTTTGATTTTAAGTCCGTGAAGATTCAGGAGTCCGTTTTTTTTTTTTTTTCCTTCTGTAACGCATGCAGATGCGTAATGCTGGTGCCTCCCATTCTGCCTTATATATCGCGCGTGCATGCATCCCTGCTTCTTTGCAGTTTCTCGAGCGCTACTTATAAAGCCTGCAAAAGAAACGCGTGGATTCCTATGAAGCAGAGACAAAAAGAGAATGTCCAAGTGTAGGCAGGCGCCGAGGTGGGCTGCTGGTGGCGTTTCATGCATTATACATTCTGCGCAGCCAAGCGATCGTCGCGCCGCCAAGAGACAGAGAGAGAGAGGGAGAGAGCGAAGGTCGCAAAAGTTTGTTGATCCATGCGCGAACGCGTGAAAGCATGGACGATCCAAGCCGATTCTGCGCGCACTGCGAAATTTGTCGCGGAAGATTATTCCCGCCCATCTGCCGCAATCTTTCCAGAGACACGAGAGCGGCCACCAAAAAAAGCCGAGTTCGTTCCAGCCGCCGCACGAACACGACCGCACATTTTCGTGCAAAGTGGCTTTTTTTTTTCTTTTTTTCGAGCATTTGAATCAGCAGTAAGCAATGCATTAGGCTTAAAAGGAAGAGTGTACGCCAATGCAGTGTGTATGGTGTAGGCGTTTCTCTTCACTTTCTATGTTTTCGTGTCCAGATTACCGTTATTGAAGTTACACACCTGGTACGAGCAGGCAGCATCTATTCGGGTCTTATGAAAATGAAATTTTCATTTCATGAACACGCAGCGCGCCACATGTACATTTTACCCACATAAATTCGTGGACATCTAAGATGCAAATGAGTTCATGAAGAAGTTAGAGTTCAGCTGCTTTATCAGGCATAAAACGACCGCTTTCATAAAAGCGTGTCAGCAAAAAAAAAAAAGAAAAGAAAAGGAACAACAAAACCTGCCTGCCATGTAACGGCATCTTCAATAACGGCCTCCTAAGGTAACGGCCCCCTAAAGAGTTCATTCCCGCACTCATTGGCGGCTGCATATGGCATGCATACGGCACGGTGGATACGTTTAACGTATCTACCCTGTCGCAGCAGGTGACCTGTGGCCGTTACATTCAGTCTATGCTGGCTGACCTTACCCTCCGCAGTTATTTGAGGGTCGCGAGACCGCCTTATATACCCTTAGCAGCAAGAAGAAAAAAAAATGCACCAGGCGCACGCACAGCAGACGCTGCAATTTGTTCAGTCAGATGTATACAACTTGTAGGCTATACAAGCGGAGATCCCGGTCGAAAAGAACAAAAGAACGGCAAGAATGAAGTGAAACTTACTCTTGTCTGCAAAACACTGCGCACACCCACTCCTTACTAGCGCTCGATAGCAAAAAAAAAAAATGCAATCTGGCATTGCGCGCGAAGCGGCGTTGACTCTTCCGCATCGCTCCAACGCCGGGGCCGCGCCGTTCCGAGTTTGCGTAGGCCGGAAGAAAGTGCGCGCGCGCGCGAGCGTACGAGCCGCGCCGAAGTAAACACAGAAGAGGCAGAGAAAGTTATAAAAAAAAAAAAAGCGGTGCAGTCCGTGTGGCGCCGATCCTTCAACGCGGAGGCAGCTGCACCCCGCCGTGCTCGTGTGAGCCGCGCGGCCACGTGTGGACGTGCCCAAAGGATAAGCACCGTCCTGCAGGCGCGGTGCGCTCACCCGCGCTGCCGGGTCAGTGGTGGGGCTCCTCCGGTGTGAGCGAGGCTACGCGACGATCTTAGCATGCAGAGCGAGTGGTCACTCGCGGCAGCCCTCTTGGCGCAAGCTGTGCCTAACATCTGCACTCCAACAGAGGTGCGCCAGGAGGGCGTGTGTGAGTGTTGGTGTTCGTGTGTGCTCGCCCTACCGGGGCCTGGCAAGGCGGCGCGAAATAAGAATGAGAGAGCAGCGAATGCGCTAGAGACAAATTATGATGCAGCTGCTCACGCTTATTGTAACATAACAGGGCCCCTTATTGCCGCAACTGGCGATACGGTCGCATTAAGAGCGGAGATTTCGTTCAGTATCATCTCCGCTTGATTGATGCGGCGAAGACGTCAATTCCAGCCACTGCCATGTAGAGATGCCGTGCGAAATGCAGACTTCTGATGTTTCTCTCGGCGCCGATGCACAGTGTATCGATACACAGTGATACACAGTGCTTGCCTTCCGCAAGCACTGTGTATCAGACGTTTCTAAAGAATTCGGTGACAGTAACGAACATTATACTGGTTAAAAATATTCCAGCTTCTCCCCATATTTCTGCTCTATATTTTATCCAGCGCTGGTCAGCGACTGTGCAATGCTTCTTTTTCCTTCCAATATTACATAAATGCTACAGAAATTATAAACAGTCGTGTATTGCAATTGATAAAGATTACACATAATGCACATTCACAGACTATCGCTTGAAGCTTTGTTATGTAGCTATAGAGCAAATTATTGAGTAATTCTACTTGTTGAAAATACGTGCTTTCTGGTCTGAGACTTTCTTTTTTTTTTTTTTGACGGCGTTAATGGCGACCATAAAGCTGCCAGCGATAGATCTTACGAATTCGTCATATGTATAGCCCACGCTTCACTGCTTGGCTTCTTACTATTTTCAGACACTCACTCTTAGCTAGTCACTTTTATAAGGTTGCCGCAATTAGCCATTCGCACAGAGAGAGAGAAAAAAACAAACAAAACAACTCTCAACGCCTGTTTTGACGCGCAACAAATAGGGCTCTCAGAAGGGCATCGCGTGCTCCATCATGGGGGACTTTCAAAAACAGCCTCACGCGTATTACTACCTCTTCCTCCCTCTCCCTCTCTCTATCTATCTCTCTGCTTCATTTCCCAGCATCTCTCTAGCTGCGATTCTCTAACGAATTCCGCCGTCTCTCAACGAGGAAACGGAGCACGCAACGTTATCGCCCAGCTCGTGGCCCTTTTCTTTTTCTTTTTCTTTTTTATTCTTTCTCCGGGCGCGCCTTTCCCGGAAGGATACAAGTGTGACAGTACGCGGCGCGCTTGCCGTGGCCCCAAAGGTGCTCTCTCGCTCGCGTGCACCACCTCTCACTGGCGCCACCAGCCCCTCTCCTTCTTCCAGTTTGTTGAACGCGGAGGAATAGGCGATCCTGGGCGCGCCCAAAATCTTCGAGCCGTGCGCACGGTTACAACCGCTCCACGGCGCACAAAGGCCGATGCGCTGCCACGCGAACGTGTGGCCGCGGCACCGGAAGGTCAAAGTTGGACACAAAAGGTTTCTCGTTCCGTTGTCGTCCTGTCTTTTCTTTTTTTTTTTTTCGTCCAGTTGTTTTTTCGTCCTTGCGTCCTCCTTTATGAGAACGTGGACAGAGGCCACGCTTTCCCAAGCTGGCGTCTACCAAAGGGCGCGCGGGCTGTTGTGCTGTCCTCGAGCCTAGGGGTCACTGGCTGTATCTCTAGCACCACACGCCGCAGATGCGCAGCCTGTGAGAGCAACAAAGAAACGAGCAAACAGATGAACAAACACAAAAAAATGGAGGGCTGATCGCGGGAGGCCCTAGCAGCTGGGATGATGCCTGCGGAGCGAATCGCGTATGCGCGTATCACCTCGCCATCTTTTTCTTCTTGTTTCTTTCGTGCCCGGGCTTTCTTTAATATCGCGTGAGGTGGTTTTGCCACAGCGGCCGGTGCCACGCCATTCGCCCACCCGCATGCTATGCGTAGCAGCATCAGCAGCACCAGCGATCCTCTCTGCCTGCGGTTCGATCATCCGATTGATTTTCCTCGGACACTCCCGTAACGTTGCTGTAAGTCCTTTGCTGCTCATCTTTTTCTTTCGTCCTTTTCTTCACAGGGCACTGGTACGTAAGATGCGCGCCGATTCGGCGTGGTGCTCCCTGGGAAAACATCGCATCAAGCGACGAGAACGCACACGGAGGCTGTAGGCAACAAAGAAAACGCGGGCACACGTTACATAGGGCATGACATGGCGAATGTTATACACGTAGAGGCACGTCGGAAATGCGCTTTTGCGCTCACGCCCGCGGAGTCTATAGTTACGCCCTCGGCAGGTATACGAATGCCCGCTCGCTTCGGTGTATTCATAGCAAAAAGGTATAATCGGGAACGGGCGTGTAAGCATGGGTATTACGAAATGATGAAAGGCCAGCACTGTGAAAGATACATTGAAAATATGCGCACAAAATTTTAAAGCCCGCCCCCCGCGCAGCCCATAAGCGGCATGAGAAGGATTGAATGCGGCGAGTGTTCGAGTCCGCCCTCACAAAAACAGTTACTGAAAGTTGGTTGAGTCTCACTGGCCTTGCTCTTGCATTCAATATGTGCTCTCTTGTGGTTTTTTTATTTCCTATTTTCATTTCCGTTTTCTTTCCTCATATCTTCATTTTCTCAGTGTATTCCCTCCTCCCGAAAGCGTAGCCAAGCGTTGTGCTCCTCCAGATGGCAGTTTGATACCAGTTTGCTCCCTCCCTGTTTCCGCTGCGTTCTTGTGTGTTTGTGCATATGTATCAAACAATAACGGTAATAACTGCGATACAATATCATACATAATTTTTCTGAGGCGGTAACGCTGCAGTCTTCCAACACTGTATTTTATTGGTCCAGCGGATTTCCTGCACACGGCGGGTAAACAATCAGAGACGTTAGTACAGCAGAAAGAAAATAAAGGTGTTTCTGCTTTCGAAAATATTTCTCTGTGAAGTGGTGCGTGTTAAAGCACCAAAAGTAATTGAGTATACGTAAGAGGCAGCAATATCATCTCTTTTAAGTATTAGGCACGAAAAATCAGAGCGACATTGTCCGGGGGGCCTCCTGAAATATAATGTCCTTGCGGACACTCGCACGCGATCGAAGCATGAGAGTGCCGTGAGACTCCAGTGCTTACAAGATAAGTCCATGTTACTAAGAACGTTAAAGCCTTTAGGAGTACACATACCATGGATTTCTATTGGCTTTCGCTAACAATGCCAACAACTTCGTCATCAACTTACATGCAGTCACTGTCTCACGGATCACTCTAGCTTACTCCGTCAGAGGGCACTCTGCGTGGGCAAAAAGGGGGAGCGCTTTACTGTTTGAAGCGAGGTTGGGTTGCCTTAGAACGCGTAATTATAAAGCGAGATTCAGTAAAGAAGGAGAACAAAGCATAAGCTGTGGGGAAGCTAAGGAAACGACGAAGCATGTTTTGATTGAATGTGGAGATATCCACCCAGCTGTATGTTTGGGCACGAGCCTATATGAAACCTCGGGTTTTAGCGACAACAATGGAAAGCTGAACACGTCCGCGATAGAAATATGTAAGAAGAGTATTGGTGAAAAAAACTAGAGAGTAAGGACAAAAATAGTGGGAAAAACGAGGACATTCTGGCGTAAGGAGCACACAACAGGGCTATGAATTTGTTTTCTTTTTTTTCTATAGTAAGATCGATTTAATCGAAGTAGGCATTAATTAACCCAACATAAAAAAAATGTTTGTCCTTTTTGTCGTGCCTGGTGGCACACATGTCACCGCTCCGCTCTAAAGGGGCCGCTCATATATCATCCATCCATCCATCCGTGTACGTCTGTGTATGTTTGAAGAAAAAGTGGCAGGGGCGGGGAGAGGAGGGGAGGAAGGGGGGAGGTCAAGGAAGGCGTCGTATTAGTAGTCACAAAGTAAGATAGCAATTGAGGAATATGTTCCCGGCGTGTAAACACAACGTTCACGCAGTATAATGGAGCAAATGGTTGCCCGAAACTTCTTCATCCCGCGGCCAACTCCGACACTTTTTAAATCTACACGCAAAAGATCTGCTGTTCCTACGAAGGACTAATTAGGCCCCGGAGAAGAGAAAAGACGCCGAGGTTGATGGAGCTGGTGTGCGGCAGCAATGGGAAGTTAATCCATGTCGTTTATTCAGAGCTCGCTATAAAAATGCTGCCTGTAAGTGTCTGCGCAACGCCTCCTAAAGCCGCCTCGCACCAACTCGAGAGCTGTGTGTACAGAAGTTCACAAAGGGATTAACGGCTTTACGCAATCTACATGCGCCACACTTCCGCGACTCGAAGAGCAGTTCAGTGCACGTTACGCATGAATACGTCTGGGATAGCGATGGTATGAACAATGTAATGAATTACAAAGGGTAGGTTTCGCTTAATTAGAGGAGTGTTTGTTTATAAGTTTTTTCTGAGCATCCTGTCCGCCTGGTCATGTAATGCAGCTATCCTGTTAAGATAAAATAAAGGCGCCAGCAGACAATGAAACCAACGAAACCATATACCAATATCCATATGGAAATGTACAAAACAAGAGCAAGAAAAATGTCAGTGGGCAAAAACACAGCTTGTTTCTAAGGCCTTCGAAATCACATCCTCCGCAGCCGCTATTTGCCCTTGATGTTTCATCACTGAACTACCATGGTGGCCGTTCTCGATCCTGTAAATTTTATCGGACAGTTATGTAATAATTTTGGAGGTTTTACGTACCAAAGCAACGATACGACACACCCCATTTTGCTACGCTTATATCTCCTGTACGCTTTCCCTGGCCCACTTTGCTTTACGTGGTTCCAACAAATATGCCATTCCATAATTATTGTTCTTTGGTGGCGTGTGGCCACGCTACCGAAGGAACAAATACTTTCACATTCCAATTCCGTACATTCTCTTCCTCCACCCTTCCTTTCGTCTATGTGTTTCAAAGTGTCCCAATCGTGGCAGTGTGATCGCTACGGAGATCGAGAGAGAGGAGGGATTCAGGAAAGAGGCTGATGCCTGCCGGAAATGACGTCATGTTTCCGTTCCGCGGCCCGACTGTCCGCGCGCGCGCAAGCCGACACACCCGTTCGTGGGACTCGGGTGTGGTCGCCCCCCTGAAGCACGCCATAAGCGTCATACCACGGAGCGCACTCACGAGCGCGGATTCCCGAAGCAAAATGAAAGACGTATATAAAAGGCCAGCAAAAACAGGGCAGACGCGTCGGTGTGTAATACATAATTCGTGCCCTGCCAGCGCAGTCGGAGGTGCACCGAGACTGGCACTCATTAGATTACCACCCAGCGACCATTCTCTCTTCGCCTCCGGCCGGCGGCGGCATCCGCGTTTGATGCGTTGCGCTCGCTGCTTTTATATCTGCGAGAAACGATCGCACCATTGCGCCAAACTGGGTGGAAACGAGCGCTTTTATGGCGCCCGTCGCGGTCGCATGGCGCAAGGATACGGATGCCTGTGATAATGTAAAACCGGATTACCGAGAGTAAAAGCTTGCTGAACATTTCCATTCCAACAGGGGCAACACCTCGGACTCCTATAGCGTCGCGGACGTTTTCCATGTTAGACGAAAGCGACTCAAATGGGAACACGCGAAACCTCTGCCTGTGGATGAAACAAGACAGGCACTCTGGTCCATTATTCACGATGAATCCAATAATAGTTCCACGATAAAATACCGGGTGCTGTTGGAACAGGTTTATAAACTAATCTGAAATAAACGTAAGTTGTTCGAGGGGACCGAAAAAATTGAAAGTCTCTTATTTACGCACGTTTTGCGCAGTCGAAACAGATACACATTCACGGCCTATTGACTAGATATTGTTTAATGTCGACGATGTCTTATCAAAAGGAAGGAAAACTACGTTTCTATGGTTATACTCATTTAACAACAATTGTCATACTTAGACGGTGCCACTGGGACGCTGTCATGACTTTGTATATAGTGTCTCCACAAGCACTGCTCTTTCATTCTTTTACACCCCTTTTCCCCTTCCAAGTACAGGATAGCCAACAGGAAATTTCCTCTGATTATCCTCCTAATCTTTTCTTTAACTTTCTCTCTCTCTCTCTCCCTCTCTATTAATTACTAGGACAGCTTTTGACTACGTTTAACCAGAAAAAGCAAATGCTTTCCCCAATATAAAACATGTTCAGTGGATGGTTATAAGCGCCGCTGCAGTGCACGACACAGCGACCACACAGAGCCGCCGACGCCAAGAGGACTCGGTCGCTCTGCTTTTATTCTGCTCTGCTGAGTGGCGTCTGGCAGACACGCCGCTCGTCCTCCCGCGTCGAAGAGAGGCAATGGGAAAAGATAACTGAAGGAAAAGCAACGACAAACAAACACTGAAGAAACGACGCAGACTCCGAGCGGAGACGGGTGTCTAGCGTTTCTTGCGGCGGCAGCGGAAAGACAAGGACCCAGCCTTGTGCCTCATCACGAGGACCTCCACGTCAGAGAAACTCGGGGCCGACGGGCCCGACGCGTGGGCCCCGAAGCAGCCACACAAGCGGCGGTGTGTTTTTCTCCCGTTCGCACATCAGGATCTTCGAGGAAATTAGTTGGAGGAACTGAAAACAGTCGCAACGCACGAGTGTCTCCGGTTATTTTCCCTGTCATCAGACAGTGTACGCTTGTGATGTCCATTTTTATATATATATGAGCGAGATCATCTATTTATGGTTTGTTAAAGTCAAGTAATTCTGTCGCATGTTGGCTAAGGCTCTGAATGATTGTTAGCTTTGGCTAATGTTTTTTTTCTTTTTTTTTATCCCCTAGGGCAAACTGGCTCATAACCACGAGGGGGACATTATCAGCTGTTAAAACAGCAACACGGTCATCTTCATTCACTCTTAATTCAGTGATGGACATAGAATAGTATGTGTTTGTGTCATTGGCGTAGCCAGGGGAGGGGGGGGGGTGTTGTCAACACCCCCCCCCCCCCCAATCTCAGAAGAAATTCTTAAATTTCGCATGTTTACATGTGCACGCACACATACTGAAAAAAAAATTCTGGCTACTTCCCTGATGTATGTGTGCGTGCGCGCGCGCGTGTCTGCGTGTGTGCGCGTGCCACTCATTTCACTGTCACAGATGACGACTCTGACGCCACTTCTGATACTATCCCACAAGGCCTGTTATTTCCTGACTGCCAGATTCTTAACGCATACAACTGTAATCTTCAAACATCCTGCCCTGTAGTTTTCGGTGAATGTCACGCTGCATAGTTTGCGCAAGTGGCAGTTTTCCGCGCTTGAGTGGCTGCTGCGAGAGGCCATGCGGAAAAGCCTCAAGCGGCAGCCAAGCGGAGATCGGAAACACAACGAAGCAGCAACTGCAACGACACGCTTCAACACCAGCTTTCACCGCAACGTCGTGAGTCCCCCATTGACATCCGCTATACAATAACGTCGCTATTCTCGCATTATACGCAGTGTTAGTCTACCTGCTTGAGCGCCAAGCGGCACCCATGAATCATGCGGGTTATTTATGGATCTCCCAAAATGTGTCACCGGCACAGACAGCCGCTAAACATTTTCTGTTCGCGGTTGCTTTGCTTGTGAAAATTTGTAAGCGTCTACGTGTGAAAGCTGTGGACGGAATAAAGCTCGCCAGCTGCGCGCGCGCACGCGCTTCGTGTTCGATTACCGACAGCAGGCGAACGCACCCCGTCAACGTCCGTTTCGAGATGCCCCACATTTCTGGTCACGCTGTCCGTATAACTGTAACTACTTACTACAGAAGCCCGAATTGTACAAGGCGAGCACAAAAATATACCAGCAGTGAATGTTTCGTATTATGCCTCTTACAATGGGCCTTGATCTAACAAAATCAAGATGATCAAACTACACTGATTTGCTTAGCTTTTGTTACGGTACTGTTTGCTGTTGTTCAATATAGTTGACTATATAGTGTTGACAATGTAGGGAAGGCGGAAGGGCATCCTCTTTACTTTTAGCGCAGAGTGTATATTGGTGCCACTCCAGTACAGATAACCCGGCTAAATCAGGTGTAGCAGCGCTAAGCTCTAGGACGCGGGTTCGCTTCCAGGTTGTGGTGACATTGCTTCAATGAGGGTGAAATGCAAAGAAAGTCTGGTAGTTTGATTTAGCTGAACGCCGAAGATCCAAAGGTGGTCGAAATTTATCCGGAGTCCCGCACTACAGCGTGTCTTGTAACAATATCGCAGTTTTTGGCGCGTAAAACACCATGCAGGACCCGTATTCATAAAAACGTCTTACACTAAAATCCCGATGTGGGGCATATCATGAGCGAAGCCGGCATCACGGGTGGGAAAAGGCACTTACAAAAGGGAAGTGTTCTGAATTCTGCTCCAGATGAATAAAATTTGTTGATTTAAGGAGCAGGCGACATCTTCGACCAATGGGGGCGGCTTCCTCAGACTGGGACGCCGTGTGTCCGGGACGTCCGCCCCGCCTTCTACACTGTAGGCCCGACTGGTAAGATTACTTTTTTTTAGCCAAATTTTAAACTGCAAACGGGAGACACGGCGAAAACAGGAACACAGGCGCACACACGAACCGCTATAATTGTTTAATTAAGATTTTTTATTTCCTTAACTACTCGTGAACTAACGTCCAAATTCGGTTAAGTAAACATTTAAGGAAAGATTGACACGCGCCAATCAACGCATTTACGTTGATTGGCGCATGTCAATGGACAACCGTGGCATGCCAGGTTCCGCATATGTACACCCGTCGCCTTCCGTCCGTCACGCTGGGACGCCCGTTGCGCTCCACTTGGAGTTTACTCGCGTGTAGCGATCACCTGCGTTTTTCCCACGCTCGGAAAACATCTTCCTCAAATAAACCTGGACACGCCATTAAATTACCATCGCGGCACACCGCAGTGTATATCTTTCCTCGCGGGGTGGAAGCACGCAACGCTGATGCGCCCCCCTTTCTGTTCCGCGAGAAGCGAGGCTGTAAGGCGAAGTTGTCCTTTGCGACGACCGGCGCTGTGCTCGTTTCCCAAATACCGCGGTTTTCTCTTATCAATCATCCTCGCGGTGTGGTCTTCCTACAGATCACTCACCCGTCCGCATACTTACTGGAAACACGAGATGAAGGAGGCGCAGCGACATGGAAATCACACGACACCGGGCACGAGGACGTCTTGCTTCCTTTGGTCCAATATACGCGGAATCGTAATGGTTGTCGAGGACACAGGCAGTAATGCACACTAATTTCTAGGTTTACATTTTGAGCTCGGGCTGTATGCTAACGTCTTGCCCACGCATGCGCATACACGTTATTGCTTTTCCTTTCTTTGTCTTTCGTGTCGAATGCATGGAATCATTTGCTATAATGTACCGTACTTTTTGTTGTCCTGGTTCCTTTCTTGGCTTCCGTTGGTTTTCTTCTCAAACATATTTTTAAGAGCCGGCTTCCCATTCTCCATAGTTGATAAATGCTGATGACCTCGGGTTTCTGAGGACCTCAGAGGTTCTGGCCAAGCAATGGCATCAGCCTTGTTCGGTTTGGGAAACCATTAAGATAGCAATAAAAGGGGGTGCTCCTATTGAGGTCCCTGGTTAGCTTTTGATAATCCATAAGGAAAACGTTCGTACCGCAGCTTTCCTGATGAACACCCAGTATCCACAGCGTCCTTTAACGTTTGCGAAATAGTTGGCTAATAGTTTTCTATGCTATTAGACTAACTAACGGAGGTTAGCAAAGAACGATGAAGTCTTCAAGTAATAAAACAAGGAAGCGACTTTCACGGTGATGATCCACTGCGAAGATGAACTCTCTCCGTAAACAGAACGCTTAGATAACTGCCGGCTTCTTCCTAGTTCACTAGTATACACCTAAGGAATAAATTCTATTGCAAACACGCCAAAGACAAGGCTGACAACTTCACGTGGAATCCTCGCGCGAGAGAACCGTGGCAACTGCCGCGTGCGGCCCTGCCAACGGGCAAACTCTTCCTGTCCGCAACAGGCGCACCGGACAAGCGAATTAGCCGAAGAGAACGAGATATCAAACTGCGCAGATTAGCCAGCGGCGCAGCTAGGTACAGGCTCCAGAAACAATTCAACAGCCGCGCAGGGGGCGTGGTGCAGGAAGCCATTACGGCCAAAGAGACACGAAGAGCATGACGCCCGTATACGCGCCTGCACGCTATGCCCGAGGTGGCAATGGCGCAAGACTTCAATGCGGATCGAGAAGCCCGAAAGCGGAGCAGAGTTGGAAGAATAGCTATCGCACACACCATGCAGCGGTCAAGCCGAGTCAAGCCAAGCCCGCTCCGGCCGTACAACAGGCGAGCACTCCTTTCGTGTCGGCTCTCGGTAATTGCGGCGCGATAAGCGTTCACGGCCTCTCTGGTATCCCCACTGATGTATAGACCGGCGGAGGGCTTCGCCTGCGCTCAATGGCAACACCTTCGAGCAGCAGCCCAAGCAGCCATTGGAATAGGCCCAGTCCGAGCGCGTAATTACCGTCCGAATGGTGGCCCACAAAGGCCGAATGGGAGTCGACGCTTCTGTAGGGCGCCCTCTAATTGTGTGTGTGTCTCCGTGTGTATACACTTTTTATCGAGATGAGAGAGAGCTCTCCTATTCCGTTTCCCGGCGGCGAAAGGTGCGGAAAGCGATGCCATTGCAGTATCGCCAGTGTGCATTGGAGAGACTGCAATGTCTTGCTGTTTCTGTAGGAGGTGATGCTAGGAGGAATGTTAGCTTGACTTTTCGCAGCTCCAGTAAAATGACAGAAAAATCTTAAGTTTCGCGGCATGTACACACAGATTATCGTACTAGAATCATAACTGCTTACTGGTGCAGTCCATAGGTCGGCAAAATAACTGGGGCTCACTAGAACTCATACAGCGAGCTGGACTCACGACTAGCTCGAGCTAATGCTTACGGAAGTTATATTCAGCCACGCTCACTCGTACTCAGAATCACAACAATTTTACTCCGCCAGATTAAGACTCACGCTCACAAAATAAAAATTAAAAAGCAGAACAGCAGGGTGGTGCTGGGGAATGGGGGTGCAACAGGAAGCCATTTCAATGCTTGATCAAGGTTTTCACATGTTGTTATAATGCAGCATTGAATAGTACAACGACGAATCAAACCGGTAACACTGGCGTATGGAAGGTAGAAATGAGAAATGTAGAAGGCAGGGAGGTTAATCATAAAAGCGTCTGGTTGGCTGCCCTACTTTGGCAGAATGTGAATGTAAAGAATAATGTGCCGACCTTTAATCGGCGAAGTGTACACAAAGAAGCGCATAAAAAGGGATTACTCCTTTTGGCAACTCTCGTCTTTCCCGACCTTAGATTTGAAAGGAATTCGCGGCTATATGGAAACGGACGGAACATCCTCACGGCGAGGAAGCGGTACAGCAGGTACACTGCTTCTGTGTATTGCACCTGCGTTGTACCAAGCAGAAATAATTTTGCTGAAGGAGAGTCGCGGTGCCGTGTCTGCGTTGCCAGCAACAGTCGCCGTCGTCGGCAATCGAGCTTCCTAGCAACGACCCAGTTTGAGATGGAACGTACACTGTGCTTCCAGACACAATCGGCGCCGGTTATTGAACCGTTCTCTAGCATGACACTAAATTCATATATTCCGCGAACTGTGGTTGCTGGCTGTAAGCCAGAAATAAATAGTTGACGACTTCACGACATTTTACTGAAGCCGACAAGACCACCGAAATAAGGTTAATGGGGCCGCTCCTTTAAACGTTGCCAGAATGGGAGCGACATCGCGTTGTGATGTAGTTGAGCTTAACTTAAACGTCTCCAAGCAACACAGCGGTAATGAAAGACCCCATACAGTGAACGACTACTGGTTAAATTTTACCTGCTGGGGTCCTTTACGACAACCCACATGCAGAGCAACTGAGAATCATGGAGTTTATAATGGAACATTTTGTTATAAATACAAATGAAGGGACCATTTGAAGCAATAAGAACGATCTGTTCTAAGTGAACGCTTAGAACAGATCAAAAAGGTTTCTTTTGCTTTGGTGTCACCAGGCAAGCGAACTGAGAAATCGGTATTCATACCTTATAACCAACGTTTGATTTTAAGGATGAATAAAAAAAAAAAAAAACGTTGATTTGAAGCATCACATCGCGCCCTGTGTCTCCACGTATACTTCGTAAGTCAGCAAAGATGAGAACATCCGGGCACCCCTTTCCTCATCTTGGCGGCACGCGAAAGAAAGACCGAAGCACGGCTACCTTCGTCAATTCGGGTCACGCCTTTTGCTCAAGGGGGTCAAGACCACCATTCGTCAGATACAGGAAAAAAAAAAACACAAAGCGCTTCTGGAACTGCTGGAGCTTTTTTCCCGTTCCGTCCACTTGCCAGAAAGGTCTCTTACAGTATCGGAATCTCATCTCGCGAAGCACTCGCGCAGCCCAGACATGTGGAAGCACACTGGGTACACCTGGATGCCATAGACGATGTTCGCATGGGCCACGCATTTGCGGTCACGGCGCAGTCACGCCAGCATGTGCCTCTACAAGTACACCAGGCACTTGTGGAGGCAGCGGCTGTCGGCGGCGTCAAAAGGAAAGGAGCGTCCCTTCTTTTTTTATCTCGACGTCATATCAAACAGAGCCGCGTCATGTCGTACATCGGCAAACGAGAAATTCGTGATCTGCTGGCGTTGGGCGAGCGAGTGCCGAGATAGGCGCCTTGTTTCCCCGGAGAAAACGAGACACAGTGGTGGCGGCGCCTAGCGCTCGGGCGGGTAAAGCGGGGTCGCTATTCTTCCTTGCACTTCTTTTCTTCATGACACCGCGCGTATAAAAGCCGCGGGTGAGCTTGAAGCGTTCTATCTTGACTCTAGAGAGTCAACTCGAACAATGGCTTCTGCGCACAAGCCGGAATGAGAAGGAGAGACTGAAAAGAAAGAGTGGGGAAATGTGGGGGAGAGGTTGAGGGGCTGGAGCTTCGCAACCTTTAGTGCCTCGCGGGTGAGAAGCCATGGAGGTGGAAGAAACATGGCGTGGCGAGACACCGTAGAATCAGGGTCCCTCGAAGTCTTGGCTAAAGATATACGAGCAGGCCGCTTCACAACGATTTCAACGTTGTGACCGAGATGGCGTTCAGATATTGCGCGAAATCACGCGAGCTACCCGCTCACAACGCTAAAGCAAAGACGCAATAAGAAAACTTTTTTTTTTCAGACGCCGCACGCTCAGGACTTCCTTTACTAAGGTATATAACTTTCTCTCGCGCTGAAACGACTGTTGCCGCTTTTGCTTCGCATTATGCGATGGGACATGGCATTAGTCATGTGTTCTCTGTGTTTTTTTTAAGAATTTCATTGCTAATATGCAAATAGTGCGCAATGCAGTTAACTGTAGCCATTGTGTCCCTTTTTAGATGCTTCACGAGTCTACAACGATTTATTAACTTGTGTACGAATGATACGTAGTACGTTCCAAAAACAATATTTCTTGTAACCCTCAACAAACATATACTGCTGGTATACTTTGTTCATTTTTTTAGAAGAATTAGTTGTAGCCTTCGTATTGTTATAAGGGCATAAAACAAATAACTACAAGAAGCCTTAATTCTAACTGAGTACTTGTCTCAAATAATCGCTTCGCGTTTAGCATAAGTCTTTCTCCTCGTCATGCTACGGTTGGCTGGACGCACTACAGGATCTACAAAAGTGCACCGCATATGAATAACTTTGTATAACAACACGAAATGTGTACAAAATTAGAACTACGACTGCTGCATAATTAAAATAGGGTCGCACTTATTGATTTAAACTTTGCGAAACAGTGGTAATATCATATAAACAACATGTAATTTACCACAAGCAAGTACCAATTCAGTCTTCCAATCAGAATGCAACAAACAATGAATTATCAAGCATATATGTTTTCATTTCTTCAACGCAACTAACAAAGTGGCATGAAAGAATAAGGAGCTGGTTCCAATTGAAAACGAAGCTATTAAAATACGTTAGTTGTCCTTGAAGAAAAAAAAAGAGTGTCATTCGACGATATATAAGATCTTAGAAAGGTCAGGTTTTCTAGTTCACATTTACACTGTTCGAATGCACTTTTATCACATGCTATATGTGCTGCCCCAAAAGGAGTCGTATTTCTCAATAATTCAGTTTACTAAAAACAAGAGAAAAGAAAAGAACTGGCAAACGGTCATCATTCAAGGGAAAGAAACAAACGAACAAAAAAAGGTCCGGGGCCTGCATGCGCTTGATCTCTTCCGCCGGGCCATGCAGCCATGCAGAGGCGGTGCTTTATCGAAGAATTGCTCGGGAATCTAGACGCATTCTCGCATAGGCGTCAGGAACGAAATAAGCGATTCCGCTTGCTTATTCGCCATCAATAAGTGCTTCCCGAAGACACTCTGTCGTTAAAAAGGCTACGCGATGTATTTATGTGATTGTTTGTGCTGCCATGGGTCCATTTGTTTGTCTTTTTATATGCCTTTAACACTTCGCCTAATTTCTTTCCCTTGTTTTCATATGTTTCCACAATAACCTTGTTTATTTATTTCCGACCGCGGATGTTTATTGTTTTTCTGTTTTAGTTAGTCCCAGAGTCCTTCAATATTCTCCTGGTCATGAAGCTGCGCCGTAACTCTATGAGGGAGCTTTGTGCCATGCAAGCGGAGGCCGCGGGGCGGCGCTGCGTCCATTCTGTTGGCATCGCGCCGACGCCAGCGGAGGTGGCTGCCGGTGTCACTGCGAAATATTGTGGCGTGTTGGCACGACCTTTTCGGCCGTATGTTTCTTCATGTGGCTAGTGTGTTGTGCCTGAAGGTCGGGAAGGATGCCGCATACCTGCTGCGTACTCGGATGTCGATCCGGATACAAGAGAAACGACGAAAAAGTGCCAATGTTCTCGCTTCCTCGAGACACCGAACGGCGGGAAAAGTGGAAGCGCGCCATACCGCGACAAGGAACTGGTGGTTTCACATTTGATTCCCCACATGTACGCGTTTGTGAAAAGCACTTTGACGAGAGTGACATCGTTCGCGTGGACCAGTGGATAATCGGAGGTGCTGTCGTGACGTCGCAGCGCGACGTTCCGAAACTGCCGAGGAATTTCGTGGCCTCCCGGCGTATTTGTCAAGCGCGAAAACGTCCAGAGCTCGCCTGCCTAGACAGCAAACGCGTTCTAAGCGTCGTCGGGAATCATCATCAGATGTGGATACCGTTGAGGCTGCACCGACACTGTGCACGAGCCCCTCTGACACAGCTACTGCGGAGAAAAACACAGCTAATGAAGGTGAGCATATTGACCGCCTTGACGCACACTTACTCGTTGCATGCCCGTAAAACATGAGTTCGAGGAGTGCAACGTTCACCGTTTTCTTTTATACAGGCACTGAGGTCACCAAAAACGTACAGGTGGCATGTCAAACAGACGGAGCCATATGCAGTTCCTCGCAGCTTCAAAAATTGGAAGCACTAAGTTCGTTGCTTGGAACGGCGACTTCAGCGCTACCAGCTGAAGCTTGCTAGGGTGACAAAGCAAGAGAGGCGCACCTTCGTCATGCGAGTGAATGATTTCTTTAAAACGTTTAATATACGCACAAGATATGTGTTGTGCATATGTATTAGGGCAAACGTCTGTACTAAATAAAAACATTTGGTTTTGAGTGCTGGTGATCTAATAGGGTTTGAATCTGATGGATCAATAAACAGTTCCTAACCGTCATGTGTAATAAGCCTGGTTCTGACGTGCTAATTGTATAAGTATGAACACCTAATGAAGACCGAGACGCTTACGGATGCCGGAAATGAAGAAAAATAATTTAGCGGAAGTCACAACTGAAGAGCGCAATAAATACCGTACTCACGAGAGATGATCATTTTTTGCGTTACGTGTTGACGCCGCCGACGTGGGGCACCGACGATCAATTTTCGCGTTTGATGAGGCATGTAAGGCTTTCGCCTTGACAGTAAAAACAGTAAAGAAGGATTGGGAAAACTACACATTACTGCATGAGCAAGCGGAAATTTAAACGTGGCACGCCACTGTAGTGATAAATGAACGCGAAATAAAACACGAAAACCTGGGGAAAGCCCTGTGAACTATCCCTCGATCATCGTTAATTTTCAAAGAACTAATTCATTCAAACTGGCTCTTGGTCTTTAAATAGGAGGCTATATTGCGATATATTCGTATACAACCACGTAGAGCCTGAAATATTTGATATGCACGATAAAAAGTTGCAACCACTGTGTTTCCGGGACGCGCGAAGATCCACCAAAGTCCTTGAAGGACTCCGTATCATCCACAAAGTTCCCCTAGATTCGCGCACAGCGGAAGCAGCATGCCTTTGTTGCCATCGAATTTCTAGCCTGAAATATTTGATATGCACGATAAAAAGCTGCAACCACTGTGTTTCCGGGACGCGCGAAGATCCACCAAAGTCCTTGAAGGACTCCGTATCATCCACAAAGTTCCCCTAGATTCGCGCACAGCGGAAGCAGCATGCCTTTGTTGCCATCGAATTTCTAGCTTTAAGGCCTCATTCGACGCGAAATTGCTCTGTATTATACAGTGCCCGAATTTCCGTGAGGGTAACATCACTCTTAAGATGTACTAAATGTTCGCGGGTACTTTCAATCACGTTTTGCAGTTCCGACGGGCGCCGTACAACTTCAGCGCCGGTGCCGCTCCGATGCCCACGCACGGGCGAGGGCGCCCCTAGCGGCTGCTCCTGTCCCTATATCAAACTTTCGCGGGAGCTTCATGACCAGGAGAAGTATTGAAGGACTCTGGTTAGTCCATTCATTATGTATATCATGTGTTTGACCGCTGTGAAGCCGCCCAGTGTATGAGGTGGCCAGGTTCCCCTCAAGCTGCTCAATGCAGCTTTTTTGCCTGGTCATCCTCGCAACCTTGTTGTGAATAAACACAATAGGAAGAAGATTGAACAAGGAGCTATAAATATGAGGCCAAGAATCAAATCGAAGCGATACACGAGGGACGAAACCGGAATGTGGACCAACAAGCGCGCTTCGTTTACTGCTTTCTAAAGGCACCCATAACTCAGATGCACAATGGAAAGGAAACGCATGTGACGCAGTTGCATTGTGAAAGACAAACTGCTACATCATAACGCGCGAAGAATTATATGCAGTATGGCGGCGGTCCGAGAGAAGAAAGAAAGTGTGGAAGAATGCGCTCAATGTGCCGAAGCAGACTGGAAAGCAAAAAATTAAATGAACCATCTTTGGTGCACACGCACGTGAGCGGGCATGCGCGCACTGGGACAAACAGCAGAAGGTACACGAACTAGGAGCGTGCAAGAAACAGGCTTCTGGTGTCGTAGTAAAAGCTCACTAATGCTACGACCACTGACATTTTGCTGAACTACCATGTACTGTCGTCTCTCGTGGTTGCATTCGTGCTCGTCTGTTGTCTTGTCGACTCCTGTTCAAGGACAACGCAAGTCAGAAGCAGCCTCCATTCAAAATTAGGTCGCTCGAAGCTAAATAAAACCGTAGAATCGATTCGTCTGTTTCCAAATCAATGTGACAAATAGAGCACGCGCGAAACAGCCGAATCGTGCGTTAGAAACTTCACGATGCTCTCCACAATGCCATAGCTTTACCTGTTTACTTCTATGCTCGTCTTCGCTTGCAGGTAGCGCAGCATTGTAAACGTTCGTAAGCATCAGACACGACCGACCGAAGAAGGCGTTCTCGAGAATCGTGTACAGAAAAAGAAGGACAAGGAGGCCCATATCGTTCCAAACGTTTCGCTAAATCAGCTCCGAGGCCTCGCGAAGACAGCGTGCCGAAAATTAATAATAAACGCGCACGCCAGCCGGCACGCTTGGAAGCGCCAGCCCTTGCGATGGCGTGCGATCAAGCGAGTTTCGCGCGCTTCGAATGGATTCCCAACGCCGCGTGTACAAAGGCGCGGTGTGCTAGGTGTGCTATACAGACTATGACCATACCTCTTTTCTTTCTTTCTCTGAGAGGAACGAGGGAAAAGGAGAAAGAGAGCGAGGTTTGATCAATGGCCTAGTGACCCGTATGTGCCAAGAACGGAACCATTTCTACACGGCGGCCGGGAGTGCTTCGTTTTGCGGAACGCAGCAACTGCCCCGCTGACTCAAACTACCGTGCCTTGATCGATGGTTGCGCAAACAACCTTAACCCAGCCCACCCTGTAGCGTTACACAGCCACGACCTTCCCAAAAGCAAGAGCTACACAGCAATGCATCGCAGGCCCGCGCACTGCTGTACGGTGTACGTCCGCGTGTGTAGCCTCTATCGCACCTGCTGCGAGCTATGCGGTAGCGGCGTACTTCTGTGCTGTGCGACTGATGACTGTTCGGTGTTGCGACACTGGCGAGTGATGTAGATTGCCACCACCGCGTCCTTGCGCTGCGTCGATACGCGTCTCGTTTGGCGTGGCCGATGGATCGTTGTAAATGTGATATCGCTGACTGGGCGCGTGGAGCGCGGCTGCCGTGAGACCCGAGGCCCACACACACGGGGTTTACAGGAACTCAGGTTGATATATACACTCAGTACAGGTGAGCCGGCGAATGAACCGAGGAAAGCAGCTTCGGGTCACTTGTCTATAGTTTCTGTTTCTGATGTACAAGCGCTATCACCGTTTTGTATCAGCTGCGCCTGTTATGGCCTTCGCCTTTGTTCCCGTGGTGGGGTGGAAATCGAACGGTCAGCTCCAGCTTCGCGTGTACACCAGGGTAGACGTTCGACGTTATCGGTAAAGCACATTAACAAAATTTTGAAGCACCGGAACGAGACAAGGATAAAGGAGGACGCGACACGTGCTCGAACAAACTTTCAGCAAATCATTTATTTAAACCGAGGCACACATTTATACATTATGGACGCCCACGTACCGTAACGAAAATTCCGTGGGCGTTGATATGGTGTTTTTGCCTTTGACGCATTATAGAAACAAGCCCAGCCGCCCATTAAATATCACACTATCGCAATTCAAAAATGACAATTCTTTATCGGGAAAAGATATGGGCAAAGTGCTTACACATTCAGTGCCCAAACTTGCCATTGGGAAACTCAGTTTTGTGTGTGTATAATCCATCAAAGATAAAAATACCCTGCGCATGCGCATGACATTGTGTTGTGCTATGTGGGTGTCTTCTATATGTATTCCCTGTATACACCATTAGCACGAAACCTTCCTCCGTCTACTGCCCACAATGCTGAAGGCGAAAATGGCGGCACAGATTTATTTCACGCGCATGTTCAAGAACAATGTGTTACGTCGGCAGCGCGCAGCATTGTCAATAGAGCCTCGGAAAAGCACCCAGCAAGCGCAAGCATTTACGAACAGAAGCAGGTTTTTCATACGTATTGAGGATGCGTCTAAATCGCCATAGCCATACGAAGAGTACAGTGGTATGTGCTCTGTTATTATAGTTGTAATGAGTCCTAGAAAGGCGATGTTGTCGAGCTCTTGTAGGCTTTCCAAATATATTTGAGTGCGTTGTTCCTGTGCATGCCGAATACGACAGCTTTTAACCGCGGTTTCCGTTACTGTTTCGCAGCCGAGGTTATAGAAGCTACCAGCGCACGCAGTCACTCAAAGATCAATATTTATCTTAGTCGGCTGGCGGATTTCAGGAAAACAAACGCATTCCTTCAATACAGAGGGTTTATTGTGGTCGTCAAGGAAAAGGGGATGCTGCATGGAGTCGATCGGTGCACTGAGTCAGTGAAGTGTAGCGAACGGTTACAGTTCACTACACTCCAGTTGTGTTTATTTTGGTATTGCAAGTTTCTTGGGACGCACCCACAGGCTCAGGGGAATAAAAATGTAGGCAACAAGAAAATGCGGCCTATATTTCGATGCCAGAAATAGCGGGCTGGCAAGCCCACAAAGTGCGCGTAGACACTTGAGCAAACACTCGGCGCTGCGCGATTGTAAACAGCACAGGTGGCTTTGCACGTGATGCCAGCAAACATTCATGCTGACGTTGCGCAAGCGAGATTTTACAGACAACACACAGAATGTATACTGCTTATAACAACATACCTTAGCATAAACAGAACGAAACGTGAGTCAAGCGACGCGTTTCCTTATTTTATATTCATAACTAGGGCACGAACAGCGCGTCCAGCGACCAGTCGTGCGAGAAAGTTTAAAAAGAGAACGTTTCCTTCGCGGTGCTTTCTTGATCGACTAAAACAAACAAACAAACAAAAAATGGTGATAATGTATGTGATATGTAATTTAATCCCAGTGACAGACCTGTAATAAATGGACAAGCCATTAAAAGCAACGATGAGCACGCAACGTAAGCGATTCATTCGTCTTTGGGATTAACGCTGAACGAAGCGATGACAGCGCCATATGTACATAGCCCGGCCGCGGGGCGCTAGGCACGTCGCGTTGATGCGCAAAAACAACCATAACTCGTCGAGCCGTAAAAGAAAAAAAAAGAAAAAAAGAACGAACTAACAAGCTAAAGGGCTGCGCGGGGGTCGCTATAGTTGCAGGCGTCGACGCACCGGAAAAGCGTTAATTAGTACCGCCATTGTTTATTGTTTACGCTAACGTCACGCGTGTCCGTCGGGCTCCGTTGAGCTAATATCATGCAAGGTTGCCACCTTACACAACGACGTCGTCGCCGCTGGTCCCGTGAGGCGCCGCCCAACGTCTCTTCGTCGGTGCTCGTAATTAAAGCGTCGGGGGTCAAGGAGCGTGCGTAACGCGCGAGCCTTATTACGGACCCTTATCGTTGCGGCTTATCAAAGCCGAAGTAAGGCTTATCGTATATCATCATCTTCGCGTTCAGCTGTGCTGCGCATGCTCGTGGGACTCGGTAGTACGCCATAGTGGTCTCGAATGTGCGTCGGGGCACGAGGTTAATATCAGTATGACTGCGTTACTAAGCCCGTCACGCCTACATAATTTACGATTGAGTAGGCATAATAACATGAATGCATAGAAATGGTCGGTAATTGTCTACATTACAATATATCATTAACAGATTAAAAAATAAAAAGAAGAGCGAAGACGCTGCGCGTACTCCCATATGGAAGAGTATTGAAAGCTGGAGCCTGTAAAAAAGTAAAAAAAAAAATGGAAAGCTCACCTAACTTGGTACACATAGCCTAGAACTTAGATCTGGACATTTGTGCCGTCTATACCAACGCTTGAAATTGATTTGCTACAGCCAGAATGCCACTCAGCAGGTCAGTGCTGTCAAGCCGTTCATACACTTTGACAGACTGGCTATTTCATCTCCTCTTATGTGTCCGTGAAAGAAACTGATTGAAATAAATGTGCATACTTCTGAAGCAAAGGAGCTTGAAAACAAAACTGATCTAAGCGTGACTATTTACCGCATACAACGCTTATACGCGGTAACTATATGACAAATCAGCTTTGTAGAAGCCGACTAGGTGTAGGTAACTACGTGTTACGCACGGACGCGCGAGAATGTTTTCCATTTCATGCGGTAACCATATTCCAGAAGTCGCCTTGCTACATACTGCCGGTGTAAAAGGTTTATGGAGCGAGCGATCTGCAATACACACATTTAATATTTCCACGACATAAATTTCCACTCGCAGGCCAACGCTAACACATACGCGACCAACGCGGTTCGACAAAGCATCATAGGCTATAATCCCAAACTGACTATGCGCGAATTGGCATGCATGGTTTCACGGAGCGTGGCCCCAGAATATGCTTTGACGCCTACTGCATAGTACAGTAGGAATTCTGGATTCAACGAGGAAATTGGCTCGGAGCATGGATTAGGTCGCAGAATGAACCCTTGCCTGCTCAAATGTTAAACTATGCGCGTCAGAAAGAGAGGCCACTTTTCGAGTAACCAAGTCCCAAGCGCTTTTTAGCCCGACTTCTCACGCGTGTCACCCGGGTAGTATGCGCCCGTTGAACCCTGTTCACGGAAACCCCACGCCCGAGCGCATCCACTGGCCGTCGACCCCCGGCCCAGTCTCGAAACGGAAGAGAGGAGAACGGAGGGCGAAGGGTGAGATAAGATCTCGTCTTTTTTTAGCAAATTCCCTCGAAAGAAGCCCAAGAAAAACCACTGGCTCCTCAGTCGGCGCCGCGCCACTTTTTCGAGAATAAGAGGAAGGAACGAAAAGGTGTGCGTGATGTCATCTGGTGGCGGTTACAGGGGAGCTAGACACAATCGCACCGCGCCCCTAACACGATCATCAACCCCTACTCGAGACGTGCGCGCGCGTCCCCGCTCTGTTTTGCTCCCGTGGTGGATAGTCATATAAATCTCTTCTCTATCACTTGCTCTTTGTGTATATACCGACCAACTGCCAGCCTCCAAGTCTCTTTCATGTCCTCTCGCTCAACTTCTGAATAGCCTGCCAGAAAGGGGGACGTCATATGTGCGAGCCTGAGACATACCGTTTGCGGCTTGGCTGGCATTACACGAGACTTGCCAAACAGATTTGTTATCCGTCTCTTTGCTGGCATTCTCGAGCAGATTCCTATCAGGTGTCAGATTTCCTCTTCTCCTGAGAATCCCCCCCCCCTTTTTTTGCGCGCTCTCTCTCTCTGTCTAGCTCTCTTTTTATTTTGTCACAGCTGTATAGCTTCGGGCCAGAGCGTCGAGAGAAGGTAAAGTGCGAGGGAAGGCGGATGTCGAAGACAAAGCTTGGGCCCTGTGTCTTCTCGCCACTAAGTCGCAGTGGTCCCAGCTCAAGCCGTCTGCCGGAAACGCTGGCTTTCCCTGTCTGCGGTCTTTGGCCGGCGTGTATTGGCGCACAAACATCTTGCGTGTTTCGTATACTAAGCCGACACCCCTGCTCTATCTCCTCCCCCCCCCCCCCCCCCAATCCCTTTTATTCCTCCTTCACATGCTCATCCAGAGGGCGCAACTACCTCGGCAACGAAGAATGCGTAACATGGACAGATCGGCTCAACTAATGACACAAGACTCAGAAGAAACGTCACCGAGACTTTCTCCGATCCCAAGTTGTTTCTGACCCGCCGCAGTGGTCTTAGGGTCACGATGCCTAACTGGTGAGCCGAAGGTCGTGGAATCGAATCTCGGCATCGGCAGCTGCATTTCGATCGAGGCAAAATGCTAGAGGACCGTGTGCTTAATAAACTTAGGAAGGACACCAGGTGGTCGAAACTTCCGTAGCCCTCCACTAAAGAGTCTCCCATAATCACATCGTGGTTTTGGGTCGTAAAACGTGAAGAATTATTATTATCCTTACTTCTGATACATGCAGTTTACATTTCAAGCCTTGAAAACAAAGGTGTCATCACGGAACACCACTGTATTATGCCATGCACCACACGGTTGGCGTCACGGGGAAAAAATATTACTTACTTAAAGCCGAGCCCACCAAAATGCAGTCAAAATCATTCACACCGCCTGCCACTACTGCACTTTCCAAAACTGAAGCAGTGGTGACTACGTTCTGTTACAACGCGGGCATATCATGCAAACCGGGTTTACGTCTTCGCTGCGCGTCTTATGCAAAGCGCCTGCACGTGCACTTAACACTGTAGCTTTAAACGGTTCACAGGCCGCGTGCTTGCTCCGAGCGGCTATTTTCAGTGTGACAGCTGTGCCTTTCTCAGCGGGAGCTCTCTAGCAGCGCACCTTGCCTATATAGTAGTGCGCGGGGCTGAGGCGCTTCTTCTTACGGCTGGGGGAGCGCTTAAAATACCCGAAGGCACGCGTCAACCTCGTTTCCGCTGCCACATCAGCGATAGGCTAATTTGCCCCGCACACCTTTTGTTTATTCCACGTATGTTGAAGCCGTCTTTTAGCCCGCGGCTTCCGCTACAAGAAATAACGAACCGCGAGCTTCTTGTCTCAGCTGGGACACCGATTCTTTTCTCCGGGCTCGCGTGGCCAACTTGGCACTTAAAGCGCAGTTCCTCCGCGGCACGCCAGCGTTGTTTTCTTGCACTTCAAAACCGCTGAGAGCCCCGGCGACGCCGTAACAATAAATCTTCCCGGACTCTGACTTTTATTGTCCCACCAAGGAGGACACTATATAGAGACAAAAAAAAGTTTTTGAGCGAGCACAGTGGGTCGTACGTAAATATAAGTGCGGGCGAGGAAATAAGTCACAAAAAGAATGCTCGCCTGCAGCGTGTTATAAGACACCGCCGCTGGGAAATGATGACACATTGGACAGAAAATAGCCCCTGGATTTACGCGAAAGTGATTTAGAAGACGTTTTATAGGCGCCGAGGTCAAACAAGAAGGCAACGTAGCGAAGAGCTAGTTCCAGGAACGAAGCAAGAAGAGAGAGAGGGAAAACAGGATTTCGATTATAGTGAAGAACACAGGATGTTTTTCTTGATCCGCAAGGGCAAAATTTAAATACGGGGATGCCACCGTTCAGATTATGCCCCTTTCACTTAGGAGTTTAGTGAATTCTATTTCCCACATATCGCGCCTCTTCGCGCACAGCTGGGAGAAAAGAACCTAAGTTCCATACGTTTACGCGCACCCCACTTTGTCGTACGTCATAACAGAAGGTGGTTCGAAGTAAAATTATACCCTCTAACATAAACCATGCTCGCCTGAATTCCTGAATAATTTATATTTCTTTCCTGTGTACTCTTTTTTTTTTTTCATGCATAGCTAAGCATTTTATACATAGCTGTCTTTTTTTATTATTATTCAAGAACAACAGCGAAGTGAACTTTTACCAGAGGAGACAGGGTTAGAATATCAACTTTTGTTTTATCCATTTCTTCCGCTTTCGTGTTCCTTGAAAGAAAAATGGTTTGCTAAATGGAGCTTGCTGTGCCAGTCTCACAAGTGTGATATTTTTGCCCCCTTGAGCCTAATTGCACTTACTAAGAAAGAAAGAAAGGAAGAAATAAAGAAAGAAAAAGAAAGAAAGAAAGAAAGAAAGAAAGAAAGAAAGAAAGAAAGAAAGAAAGAAAGAAAGAAAGAAAGAAAGAAAGAAAGAAAGAAAGAAAGAAAGAAAGAAAGAAAGAAAGAAAGAAAGAAAGAAAGAAAGAAAGAAAGAATATATATGCAGAATTTTTAATCTCATGAGTGCCCTTTACGGAAAACATTGGTTCAAGAAAAATGTGCAAGCCTTCCCCGTACTTGAAGAGCTGCGAACTGCGACCCGTGAAGCTTTCTATACATAATTAAACCCTCTTATACTCTGGCCCGTGCATTCCCGGGTATACGGCACTTCTCAGCACTTTTTCTCGCGCAGCCATTGTCTCCGGACGTAGGCATCTCCCTTGGAGTGTCTCTACATAATTGAAAACATAGTCACATCTTTATGCTTCTTGGACATCGTTTTACAATAAGCAGTAATAGAAAGATAAATACGATCAAGAAAGCGGTGAACGCAACAAACCCATATGCACCGTCACTCACACGATCTTTTTTCAAGCCCGAGCCATTATTCTCCCAGTACTTTTTGCCTCTTTGTTTTGCATCTGCTTCTTCAATTACCCGATTAATCACGCGCAGGAGTAAGAAAATCCGTGCGTGCCCTGATAACCTAGGGCCGTGTAAATACCTATCTTGATAAGGCGTAAGTGCCGTCCATCGTTCCAAAAGAACGTCGGAGAAGCTTGCGGCGCTGCGTTATCGGCTCAACATGCGTGTACACACGCTCAAATACGCTTCCAACGTTCCACGTGAAAGATAATAAAGATAACGAGATACATACGCCCACCACTCCCGTGCTGTCACGCGTCGAACGTCTCTTCACTGTCTTGGTACTCTTGCAGGTCATCGACCTACTGCGGCGGCTCGGTTTGTGTGCTACAAACTGCTGGGCACAGTGTCGCAAGTTGAATTTCGTGTTCCAATGTTCCAGTTGAGAGTTGACTCACTGAGGGTAAATGAGATTGATAAGCAGGAACAACAGCGCCTTGACGTGCGCTTGCATGAAACTCTCAGCAATATTTCATGGACGTTTAGTTGACAATAATAACCTCGCTTATTACCCCCCTCCCCCTCCGAAAACTTTCTGATATATCGCCTATGTATCTCTAGCCGCACAGAGGTTTCGTATAATAATAATAATAATAATAATAATAATAATAATAATAATAATAATAATAATAATAATAATAATAATAATAATAATTGCTGGGATTCTACGTCTCAAAACCACGACATCGTAATGGGGGCTCCGGAAGATTCGACCACCTGGAGTCCTTTAACGGGCACCTAAATCTAAGTACACTAGCATCTAGCATTTTGCTTCCATCGAAATGCGGCCACCACGGCCGGGATTCGATTCCGCGACCTTTGGGTGAGCCATAGGTTGACAAAAAATGTGGAGCTCACTCAGACTAACTCAAGAAACATGTCTGGCGCTTAGGGCTTACTCGGACTCAAAGACTCGACAAAATTTTCCTCAACCGCACTCACTCGGACTCAGGCTAACTAAAATTTTTCACAACCGGACTCGGACTCAAACTCACCAAAATATTAGTCACCTGGACTCACCCAGACTCAGACACACGGCGCGATCTGAGGGAATGAATCTGAGGGAGTCGACTCATGAGTGAGTTTGCCGACCTATGGGGTCAGCAGCCGAACATCATAACCACTAGACCACCACGGTGGGTGCAGTTTCGAGTGGATGTTCAGCTCTTCGGAACTTATTACAACCAGTGACTCAGCCTGGATGCTACTACGTACGTGACCATATAGAGGAACCTCGCACAGTCTTTCTGCGCGCTTTCCGAAAACATGACGTCTTTTCTTTGGACTATAGTTTGAGTTATCACTGCTACGTGAAGTGATCTTACAATGGTGATTCATCACATTTCTAAATTCTAATACGAACCGACACCCTGGATTACACAGTAATGCCATCAAAGATTAAATTTGTCACTCTGCTTTAAGTCTTCGAGAAAATGCTTCGTTATTTCGCTGCTTCGTCAATCGAAAGCGTAGCCCTAACTACTCGAATGAAACTGTGAAACGGTCCTGTTTTTCTCGGTGGGCACCCTCGACTGTGGCCTCCACGTCCGCTCGCTTATGCAGGAAAGCCACGCGCTTCAGAGTCAGCTCATCTCGTAGACTCGGGGCCCGGATGGGACGACGGGCGCGAGCTATAAATAGAACACCGGCGACTGTGTTAGGAAGCGAAACCCCAAGCGGGCGCGTCGGTCGGCTGTCAGTGTAAACCACGAATCCCGCCTGTCTTTTCTTATTTCTTCCCGAGCCCCCAGTCCCATCGCCCCTAAGCCCATTTTGTGTAAAGGCCCGTACTCGATGACCCCCACCCCCCCACCCCCCCTGGCAGCGTTTTGAAAAGGGAGAGTGCGTCCTAGATCCAACGCCGCCATCTTGAGGCGCGACATTGGTCGTGGACCTACAGTTCTACCGATTGACGTGAAACTCGCTCCTGCCCCCCCCCCCCCCCCCCCCCTAGTCTCCCCACAGATCTAGATACTACTTCGCTGCAACACACGAGACTAGAGCGCCGAGAGAAAGACGCATGCTACTGCAGATGTGCGAGTTGGAGGTGATCACGGGCAGCGTTGAAACTCTTGAGGCCGGGGAACGCACGTGAAAATGGATGGGACACGAAAGACCCGGTCGACCCACGCCGGGTTTCCCCGACACGATGCCACGAAGGCGGCGGCCGCAAATTAGGCGACGTCTCACTCACGTCCGGTGAAGTCCTTCATCAGTAAAACGGGCGATGTGGCGTTGTACGAAGAGGGGCGTCGAGAGGCGCGGTCGTCGGCAGAACGATTGCCCCGAAAAAGGGCGATTGCTGCCCTGATGCCCCTCGACCAGAGGGTTGCCCTGTCGAGTGAAGTCTATGCTGGGTGAAGATACTCAATGAAGACTTCGTTCGAGTGAAAGAGGCGGCAAGTTGACTGATGACGAAGAAGCATGCAGGGTGTAACGACTGCATTACGCAGCTCGGAACATCACCGCGACTCGCAGGCAGGAATGGAACTATATTACTAAGAAAATTTACTGCTCAATTTCGGAAACAATTTCATGGCCCTCGAGGTCATTAATTCAAGTTTCCAAGAAATGCCTAAAGAGAGAGCTCCTTTGTTTACTCGAGAGTGCCAAATTCACCTTGGTGCAAGTGAATGAGTTTAACTTCGTGTGCAGGCATAAAAGGCTTCTTGAAAGAACGCACATCACCGTCCCTACAACGTGTGTATAAGACTTATAAAACATTATGCCTGGGGAAAATTTTTCATTGAAATAGAAATCGCGAGTGTGTGAAGTTTAAGAAAAATTTAATCGAAAGAGTGCGTGTAATGACTGCCTTCACATATGTACACCAATACTTGGCATTCCCAGAAGGCTCCGTGTTCCCGATCGTATACGTTATTCGCACGTCACGGATTTGAGTATTCAAATTATGTAGAACAAATATCAGGAACATGCTTGTGCTGACTTCGAAGGTAATGCAAAAGTGTGCACGGCCCAAGGTCAGATACGTTATCAAACAAATCAAGCCAGCGAACTGTTACGCTTGCTAAGTCGTGCTGCCAGGATTGAAGTGGACATTATCTTAAGTTGACTACATTAAATGCACTGCTAATGATGTGTTGATATGACTGTGCCAATATATTCTGCCGTCGTTTTACCGGAGAACAAACGAGTAGAGCGACCCGAAGCGACGCGACATTGATAGGAGTACGGCGCAAACAGTCGGGCGAACAAATAAGAAACGGGCTGACATTTAACGCAAGGCCATCGCGCAGTCTTCGACCAGTCCGCACGGCTATCCGACCCGCTAAACGGACAGCAGGCCCACTTCAATCTAAAAACAAAATACATAAGAAAAAAAAAGCGGAGCAGCCAAGATTAAAGAGAGACGAGGGACATTCGCGTGTACCGCTTGACGACATCTAAAAGCACCCCGTGCTGGAGAAGCAACTCAGAGGAAATAAAGAGAAAATCGCGTCCGATGCGCGGACGGCACTGGGTCGTCATGGAGAAAAGAGCGTCTCAGCGCGACGGCTCCGGTTTTGGGCGCCGCGACAGCGGCCACTGCGGCAGCGAAGGGTTGCATCTACATCCGCAGGACGGCTCCAATTTGGGTTAAGGTTAAACGTCAGCGCGGCAGTGGCGGCGTGGTGCGCCCGAAGCGGCGAGACCACAAAGGGTCGGAAGAAAAGAAAACATGACGGACGGAAGCAGACAAGAAAGAAAGAAAGAAAGAAAGAAAGAAAGAAAGAAAGAAAGAAAGAAAGAAAGAAAGAAAGAAAGAAAGAAAGAAAGAAAGAAAGAAAGAAAGAAAGAAAGAAAGAAAGAAAGAAAGAAAGAAACCGAGCCGTCGTCTTCACTGTCGCTGGAGCAGTGTGTTCGTGCCCCCTTCTTGCGACGACGACACCGCCCATGCCGCTTCAGCAGTGCGCTCCAGAAAAGCCTTCCGCGATCCATTTATCTTTTGCTCCTTCGGTGACGAAAGCGGCGGCGTGTGCCAGCACTGTATGGCGCTCGCGTGGCGGCGCCCATAGTATACGTACTGCGATGCGTACACGCACCACATCGAAGTGCTCCGCGTATTGTCTCCGAGACCTTTGTCCTTTTGCGCTGCTACGCCATCGTTACCCTGTACTACGTGCTTTTAGTCTTAGTGTTTGCACAACCACGCGCCCCTGGCGATAGAGCGAAGGTCGTACACGTCTCGGGTGGGAGCACAGCGTAAGAGTACTCGGGCGCATTGATACATATACATTACTGTGACGTACTGCACCGTCAGTCGGACGCAATATCAGGACACATGGAAGGTCAAGGTTGTTGTAGTCATCGTTTTAATGTAGCAATTCATAGTGTCTATCGTGTAACTCGTGTTACGGACGAAAGCTGATAACCTGCCTAATAATAAACCTTTGGTATTTTAATTCCAGTACGCAGCGTTTGACACCTTTGCGAATATCTGTGCTGTTCACGCTTCGTCGGCTCAGGGTCAAGGTTAAGCTTTCTAATTCGAGTAACTGGACTAGGAATTTAAACTACCCTGATACCTCTGGCGAAAGTGTTCCTATTAGGCACGTACACACGACGGCCCATTTAACAGACTTGTGTTCCTTTCATTAGCCTCTTGCTTAACGTGCCTTTGTCGAACGATTTCTCTGACACGGGCACTGCGATTCATGTCTAACATGGCTTCTTGCTCCACATACAAGAGAGCTTTCGCGTTTACCGTACACTTCCGAGGCCTTGGCGAAATCGACCGACATCCAACTCGAACATCAGGAAGTGCCCACAATGCAGGAACCCACAAGAAATGTAGAAGTGGAACACCGCGGCCCCCCTTCCTCCATTAGCGTGTCCATAACGCGCGCATCCAAAAGGCCTTTCTTCTCTAAGTGTTTTTTCTTTCTCTCTCTCTCTCTTTCTGCGCTGCCTACAGGAAGCGCGCATTCCGCAAATACGCAAAAAGAAAGCGCCATCTTTAGACGGCGTTATTTGTTTTCTTTTGTTGTGATGCTCCTCGTACTATAGAGCAGCAGCGCGTTCGCTGTTCCTACGGGATCACTAAAGAGTGGGGCGCCCAACTGCGCGTCCCAATGACGCGGGTGCGGCCCCGATGCAGGAAAAAGTGGTCCTAAGGGGTGAGGGTCGGAAAGAGGGAAAAAGTGGGGCCCCAGGGCTCGCGTGGAAGCGGCGGTGAGTTCGGGAGAGAGTGGACCCGGGCCCCAGACGAAGAGGCGACGGTCGTCCCGAGGACAGAACCCGGGGTCGCCAGAGCGGCGCCACCAGACATCGATCGGCCGCTGCATGCGCCTGGCCGTCGTACTGCTAGTAGTACTGCTGCGTCGGCGACTGGGCGAGGCACCCGGACACACACACACCACCGTTTCGCGTCCCTACTATGCATAGGCCGCCGCTTATTGTGTCGCGGAAGCGTTTCGCGCGGTCACCACAGCGACGAGCTTTCGACGCTGTCGACGCGGCTGGCCGGGTTCTGTTGACGGTTGCGGTTCCGAAGCGTGTGCGGCCCGCGTGGATACAGCGAGCAAAACAAAAACAAATGTCCTTGGTTGTTATACACGGCCGTCGGAAGTCGATTTTTACAGAGTAGGCTTTGTCAGTGCCAACCCTTCTTTTTTTTCCCTTCGCGTCCTATCTGCACCCTGCCTCTTCTCCCGTCTTTTTACGTATTTACCGCCGAGTCCGCTCCTCCACTATCCCTTCCGAAGGACACCACGTGGAGCCGAGTCCTGCGGGTTGTAGCCCAGGCAATCGTTCCTTTTGGAGGCCGTCGTAACGATGGGTGATAGGCGGCGCGTGGTATACGACCAGGCTGGTTTACTGAATGCGGACAATGGGATATGATACTGTCACTTAACGTTTTTCGAGGCCATTCTTTAATCTTCGTCGATGAGTCAAAGCCGTTCAATGTGTTGCTTCATATAGGCACACTACATCCCAACTAGGGCGTAAATATTGTTTGGCCGTTTAATTAGCATATTTAAGCCGAGATACTGATCATTGAGTTACGTGACACACTGGGCATGAGTTGAAACTGATAAGCGTGCTTCGGGTGGAAACCTTAAACATTTGTTAAAGGTGTCCATATGTGTGCTTTCAGATGTTTCGGTGGTGAAAACATGAAACCATACCGCTCCATGTTTTCCCTTTTTTTCTTTTTTTTTTTTTGCTCCTTCATATTTTTTCTTGAGGTGGGATACTATGAGGCACAACGGTACATAAACGAATAAATGAACTCCCTTTCACAGTGTATGCGCGTGCAGCTGTCTCGTTTATTCAATCTAAATGCGTCGAATAAGTAAAATTGGACTAGATGTCCAGTGTAATATTTAAATACGTAACGGTCTCTAATTATCCCCTCGGTCAGCGCACTTTTCTATTCTGCGCCCATCGTGATCTGTAATCCCACCATTGCCACACCCAAATTCTTCGTTGGGCGTTGGCCCGAGAGCGGGCATTGCTCGTTCTGAGTCTTTTTCCTAAACAATATACACAGAACAATTTTTTTATAACCATTTTCGTTACGTGTACATTTCGAGAGAAATTGCGATAAGTTCTTCCCATGAAACTATACAGGCCTGTATACACATACCGTAGCTTTCTTTACCCTGTGCTATTTATATATTTGAAACAATACGTCGCAGTACCCACGAGATGTAACTTTCTTTTTATATTCCTTGGACCATAAGACAGACGCTTTCGAGCAGGCAGCGTCAAGGAGGAGAACGCGATCCGCAGCCATATGTGAGAAGTTAGAACGTATAGCGGACATACAAGGTCAATGACACTTCAAGTGCTTCCTACTGCTACTGAAAGCTTCAACACCGAAGACCCAGTAGGCAGGCGATAACGAAGGCGCCTTTCACAAACACAAACACTGCGCCGACACCACCCCCTGTAGATGGATTCGCTCGGAGAACGCCTACTGTTGTGACGCTCTAGTCGCTTTCAAAAAGCTTCACTATTACTCGGGGTGAATTGAGGCCCTCTTGTATACGCTTAAATACAGGTAGTCAGCTCAGCATATTGATTTGTCGGCCGTATCGAGCGGGGCGCGAAATGTTCACCTCCTAGACGTATAGTACAGGGGCGTAGCCAGAAATATTTTTCGGGGGTGGGGGGTTCAACCATACTTTATGTATGTTCGTGCGTGCGTTTGTATGTGTGCATATATATATACGCAAGCAAAACTGGAAAATTTCGGGGGAGGTGGTGGGGCCTGGCTACGCCCCTGGTATCGTACATGGTTTCATGCGCTTAGCTTGTGTTCCAACACTTACAGTTGACGGGTAAACACATCTAACGGACAGTGGCCATACGTGAAGTTTAATTCAAATTTAACAAAAGCTGGAATGGAAAACAAGACAGCTTCGCGAAGGCATTACGGACGTAAACGAACTAACACACGCAACATTGCCATCCAAACAAAATGACGGCTGAGCCTAATATTTGAAAAAAAATGTACGGTAAGGTTGGCCGGCGCACAGAAATACTTTACGCTTGATCTATGCAGACCAAACATAGACTACAGCTATAACGTTCTGGTTGTTTTAGTTTTCTCTTGATTTTTGTCAACGTGAGATTGTACGAAGTTGAAAAAACGTCTTGTACATATGTTTCATGTTCTCTATTCTACTTCACAAGGAAATGAACTTGCTTAGAAGAAAAGTTAAAAGTATCTCGCAGCGTACAATGAGTTGGCTGTCGCTGACGCATTTTGAAACCTCCGCTTGATACGTCAAATGTAGTCTACAGTCAGTAAAGGCATGATAAAGAAAAAATGTGAGTGTATGGGCTGTGCACACAAGAAGAGAAGTGGGAGAGGGAAGTGAAAACAGGAAATAACATCGACGCGTGCACGTTGGCTGGTCGTGTAAGGCATACTGGAAGCATGAGTCACTTCATAATTCCTAGAACGTTGAGTAACCACTGCGGTGGAGCAGGTGTAACATCCGGAAACCACGCGACAAAGTCAGATTCCGTCTTATTTCGAAAGAAAAAGAGAATAAAAGCTTACTCCTGTGTCGAAGTCAAATGAAGTCATCTGAAAGACGTGAAAAATGAGTAATTTATTTTTCCCCCTCTCCTTTCTTTCATGACAGCGCCAAGGACATATACCGACGCTTGTTTGGCTCGCTCGAGCGCATATGCAGTGCTAAGGGCAATTAGAATCAATTATGTTTTCTCGCGAACAGAATTTTCTCCTTCACAGCCACTACATTAGGTACGGCTGACGCATCATGGCGGCACAGCTGGGGTTGTGCTCCTAAGCTCGGGAACGCAGGCTCGATTCGAAGCCATGGAGGCCGCATTTCGATAAAGAAATGCAAAACAAAAAAAAAACAATGTTAGTGTACTTAGGGGCACAGTAAAAAACAACGGTTGTCTAAATTATTTCGGAATTCCCCACTATGGCGTGCCTCATAACCATTTCATGCATGAATTTGGCACATCGAACCCCAGAATCAATCATTAGCATATAAAGTTAGCATTCGCGCTTGTTTGCAACCTGGGCGTGTTTTTTTCTTGGCATATACAGTGAGCTTGTTTTTTTTTTTTTTTTCGCTATATAGCAGGTGTTATTATGGTGTGAGTTTGTTTGACAATCTCTGATGTTACTGTTCCTATACTCAAGCTCTGGAGGGAAGATCTCTTTTGGCAAACGTATACTCTCGAAGAAAGGGAACATTGTTTACATCTGAAGTCCCTATCGCTTCTTTCTTCTTCGCTTCCTTGAGACAAGAGAGCAAAAAACTTTTGACGTATCGCCGACTGCCGCAACTTCCGCGGGTTCTTTACCGTGAACAAAGGCGATATCGCGTGAGGATATCGAAAAAAGGAACACATAACAGAAAGAACAATGCGCAGCTTTTCGGCGAACGAAGAACTATACGATAGCCGGCTTCGTTCGCGCCCCAAAACGAGTTCCGTGTCAGTATTGTTCCTCCCTTTCTCCCTCCCTTAAAGTCCTAGAGGAGGAGAGAGAAATAAAGTTCGCATTTTGGGAAGAAGCCCTCGGCTTCCGAGTCTGAACTACAGCGCGCAACCGGGCGTACAAATCGGTACTGCTGGAAAACGGCGACGCACAGACTGGCCCCATCCACGTTGCGCTGCCTAACTTCTCTGCTCAGTTCGCTTGTTGGGCGCTTGTCCGGAAAACGGGCAACGTCGGACGACAAGGCAGGGAGGAAATTGGGGGCGCTGCTCTCTCGGCATGTGCGTCCAATCAATTGCGAACAGCCGCTACAAGGCGACTTCGGCGAGGGTTGCCGAAAGGCATCTATAGTTCGGATGGCCGAGCACCGCAATGTATTACATAGCTACCGGCAATGAGACAGCTGCGGGGTTCGCAAGTAGAGAGAAGAGGGGAAGTGGGGGGGTGGAGGAGGGGAAACGATGGGGCAGGCGTGTACACGAACTCGACCTAGTCGGCGTGCGGGACTCATGCTTCTAGCAGGGGCGTAGCCAAGGGGGGGGTTGGGGGGGGTTCAAACCCCCCCCCGAAATTTTTCAGTTTTGCATGCGTGTATAGGCACGCACACATACAAACGCACGCACGAACATACATAAAGTATGGTTGAACCCCCCCCGAAAAAAATTTCTGGCTACGCCCCTGGCTTCTAGGATTCCAAATTGCGCAAGTGTAGAAGAGAGAAAGAAACCTTGAACAGTCAAGTAAATTACTCAGAACGATAGCAGCGAAGAAGGCTGTTCACCTTCCTCTCTGGACGTGGGCGTAGACGATTCGATATACTTGCAAAGACGGGTGGAAACGAGGCGGATGTGGCATTGAGACGACGAATGCTGAATTGAGTACTACACCAGAAAAGGAAATGCCGTGCGAAGCTTACTTAAGAGCTGACTCACGTGTATTCGTTCGTGTTGTTTCCGCCACACATTGCAAAGTACTGAGCTATAGGGCTTGCTAAGTGTAATCGAAAACCCGGATGAGCGGTGCCGCCGCATTCCTGGTTGCACGTCAACTTCCTCAATGACGCCACATTCTGTTTTCAATAAAGTGAGAGATAGAGACCGGGATGTTTTCAAGATGTTCGCTCTACTACAGCATACCAGGTTTACCCGATGACTTTTCAAACACTTCCAAACTCTCCTAACTTACCCCAGTGTAGGATAGCATATCAGTTTTTCTAGACTGGTTAACATCTATGCCTTTCCCCTCTTTCTCTCCCGTTCCTTCCTTAAACACTTCCGAGTCTGTAAATGATTTATTTAGAGTGTTGGTTTTAATCAAAAGCCGCCGTCACAAGCCTTCTTATGTTCAGTGCAAGACGAAGACCTCATAAATTACCCGGACCTTTCGTCAGTTTAATACACCTTGTGTTCCAAGCTTAATTTGTGATCTTGTTAATAACGATGATATCACATAGGCTTTGTCACGGGCCACTGGCCTTCACCGATATATAGTTGTTTGTTACCCTCTCATGCTCCTATATCCTGCGTGCATATGCAAAGTGCATGAACGCGTCGTTTCATATGTCGGAACAGAAAATGCCAGAAACATAGCTGCTTCCGGTTCCTGCAACAGCTTCTTACACTTGCAGTAGACAAACGCTCGGAATACAAGACCGCCTTGCCTTACACAGAAAGCCTTCTCGCTGGCATGGCTGTTTTGTGAGCAACCTAAGTAAGGGATAATTCTAGGGATAATACACAGCGAAGAAGGTTTCGTGCAAACAACAAGTCACGCTAATCTCGTGGCATATATTTTTACTCAAGGTTTATTCGAAGGCCATGTTTGTTTGTTATCTGTTTTTTTTTTCCCTAAGCAAGTGCGAGGAATTGTTCAGCGAGGAAGAGAACATGGCACAGGCTACAAAAATATTCTCCTAAATGCTAGCAATGAAGGAGAATTTTAAAACAATTTTTAATATCCTTATATGGTCGCTAAGTAATGGACATCACAAATGTTTGCTGGTTAACTGAAAAAAAAAAAAGCGCAGCGCAGCACAGCGTAATGCGCAGAAGAAGCACGAATACGTCGGTCCACATCCGAATGGCCTACATTTCACGGAAGTTCGTTGCCACGTTATGAAGGAAAGCATGCATAAATTATCCCCAAGATGAACGAAACGCCAAGGGAAACCGTTATCCTGGCTCGTAGTGGTTACGCTACGATGCGGAATAAAATGAGTCGTTATTTATCGGCCGGGTTATATGTTGCAAAGGGGCTTTGCAAGCTTAGAGTGAAAAGAAAAATTACAAAAACAGAAAATCAAACGAAGAGATTGTCGAGGAGATGCTCCCGGAGCTCTGGTAAGTTTCAAGCACGGGGAGCGCCTAAGCAAACAACCCTTCGGAGGGTGTGGCGAAGGGTGTGATAAAAAAAAACTGAGAAAAAAACGAGGACGGAAGTGATCGAGTGCCCGGCGAAGTAGATACACATTAAGCGGTGGACGCAATGCAGGAACCCAAGCCCTGTCAATAAACCACGCAACAGAGCTTTTCCTTATATCAACTTTCTTTTTTTCTTTCGCACATTATAAACAGGACAAAAAAATTTAGTTTACTATTCCGCTTCCACTCAAGTCTTGAAACAGCTGCCCTGTGTGCGTGGTATCCTGGTAAGTATGAAGTCAAGACAAGACTCTCAGTTGCTATCACTAACGCGTTCCAAACAACATTTATAAGATGAATAAGAAGGCTCGTTCATTCACGGGACGGATAGCCGTAGTTGTAGTTGTCTACCACTAATTTTGCTGAGGAAAAGAGTATTGTTGTAAGCAAGGATTTCGGGGTGTTGTAACAGTCGGCTTTCAACGCAGCCCACCTTCCTACGACTCTAAAAAAAAAAGAAAGCTTGCGTTGGTGGCATAGGCGTGCGCACAGGGGGGTAGGGGGGGGGCGACCGCCCCCCCCCTAATCACCTAAGAGGGGGGGGCGCAAAATCTGCCCCATACATTGACTTAGTAGGGTGGGGGGGGGGGCGCTGCGACGAACCTTCGCCCCCCCTGATAGGGAACTCTGCGCACGCCTATGGTTGGTGGTCAACACGAGCTGCTATACGCATTATTATTATTATTATTATTATTATTATTATTATTATTATTATTATTATTATTATTATTATTATTATTATTATTATTATTATTATTTCGTCGTCGTTGCTGTTGAGACGAGAATGCTAATCGTAATTTTTATTTCCGATTGTGTTTACAATAATGTATAATTGTGCTAGTTTTTGTTTCAACTTTCTGTTACCTTTGAACATGCTGACCTATTGTCCTTTCACCTTGTTTATCTTTATGTTAACCTCGTTTAATGTATTTTTTGTTGCTTCTCACTATAAAACATGTAACATATGATCCTACAGATGTCTCCCCTGCGATAACGCCTTTGATTCAATGCAGGTATCCTGTAAATAAATAAATAAATTAATGTACGTAAATTGAGCACCGTAGGTGAGACAACATACACAGCCTACCTCCGCCAACACCGCGGCACACAGTTGTGACCTCCTGAATGGCTACGTGAAGATATCCCGTGGCGTAACGTATATTGTCAACTTTATAAACACCCTATAAAGAGTGTCCTCCAACAAAGTCATATAGAAAGGCTGGAGCAAATTATTGCACATATTCCCGTTCCTTTGCGCTGATTAAAGTAAAAAGAAAGAAAGAAAAGCTACGAAAATATACACAGAAAGAAAGGATGGCAAGAAGCGAGCATAGTACGTTCTTATCATTTTCAAGTGTTCGAAATACCTCAGTCGAGCTCTGAACCGAGGCCTTCATACCACCGGGCTGTTACTCAACAACGCATGCAGGCTCACTGATATCCCACGCTCTTGACACTCATCTAGGTCAGTGTCAAGGCCCTCATTACAGAGGGGCCTCTACTAGGCCTGCGTAAGTAGCCTGTAAAATGCGTTGAGTCTCACGAGCAGGTGCCATTCATGAATTGAGCGATAGATAGCGTGAAGTCCCAGAGACAACGGATACCGATCTCACAAGTGCGAGCAGACCATCGAAGAACGCGATACCGTGCCAAACCATTGCAAAGACCGAATCGTGCTCGACTTGGACAAGGATAACGTAAGATATAGTTCGTTATGTCAGTAGTTCTCGACCATGCAAAATCTTAACGAACACGGGAAAGAACGGACAAAGGGGCCAGTCGTGGCGAGATGAGGCCTTTCTCGTTCACACGGCGGTCACTGCAAGCGTCGGCTGCCGGTTGACCACGAGCAAAAAACAGACGCCCCTTCTCTCCACCTGTCTTCTTCTCCTTTCCTTTGTTTGAACAATGAGTCGGGAAGAGGGGGTCATTTTCCCAGAACTCCTTGGCAAGAACAAAGGTCGATTGTTCGAGCTACTTTACGTTATAGCGTGGCTTCCAGGCGTTCCACTAATGACGCAGAAGCGGTGAGGATGTAGTATGGAATTGATCAGGAGAACCACGAGCTCGTTTGTTCGTATAAGTCTAGGTGTTCTCAGTAATTTTACTCAGCCTTACATGAAGCGTTAGAGCTGTCCTTTTTTTTAGGCGAACTTCACAGCACCACTATCTCCAGCAAGATACATAGGGTCAATCCTTCTTTAATGTTTTTTTTTTTTAGTGGTTCACACTCTAGCCTTTATACACAACATTTGGGACACTGAACTTTGTTGTATCGCGGTACGCTCGAAGCGCGGACGAGGCTCGACTGCGCAAAAGCAGGCAGCTTTAGTGTCCGTTATGACGAATACATTTCCCTGCCTATAACTGCGGAGCAACAAAAAAATTTTTGCTAAAATAATAACGAGGTGCACTTCTTGGGGTCGTAATCCGGCCCAACGCCGATTTTGCCGGCGCAAGCACACACGCACGGCAGTAGGCACGTTCGCAAACGACTTCGGCAACAACGCCGGAAATGTCGGCTCTATACAGCGATATCGTGGACTGCGGCCGAGAATATGAGAGAGGGAGAGGTGAAATGAAAGACATCTCTGCCCACAGGAGGAGAGGAAGTTGTTTCGTAAATGTGCCTCCATTACACCTCCTATCAGTAAACACTCGCTCGTAAAGAAGACACCGGGACGAAAAAAAAAAAGAGAAATAAAAGGGAACGCGAACTAGGAAAACAGAAATGTAGCAATGGGTGTCTGTTGGCCGCGTTCTCGCACAGGCAAACAGCCCACGGTGGTTCCCGGAGGCGGCGTGAAGCAGGCAGCTGGCCTAAGCTACGGGGGTTGCACCTTCTTTCGTCCTTGACAGCGAACGTCGCAGTGTGTCAGCGACCGTCGCGAGGTTGTAGATAGAATCCAGGTCGGTCGGTGCCCTCTACGGGATGCAATCACTGCCACGGAGAGGCAGTGTCGCATATTTTGTGAAACGAAGTAAACATGTTTTTCTCTCTTGCTCCTGTCTCGTATTTCGTCCCTTTGGCTAGGAACTGCAGTGATGTCGACGGATTAAAAAAAAAGTAAATCGCAGAACGTTTGCTGGAATGCTCGTGATTCATCCTGAAAATCGCAATTGGAGAATCCTCACAAAGAAACGGGCGACGCGTGAATAACGAGAAAGACGACCCCGGGCATTGTTTTTCTCGAGGAAAAGCCGAACAATAGTACCGGCAGTAAGTGAGGCTTGTTAGTCACGGCGTTGGCTAGGTCGAATTCTCGTCGACGTTTCTGAACAAGTTCACTTTTTAAAGACGTCGGAAGAAGTGAAGAAAACCGTAGTAACCGCGGCTTCGCCAAACATCAATATTCATAACACTATCAACATTCACGACAGCGTGCCAAGCAAACTTTTGAAAAACAAACAAACAAACAAACAAACAAACAAACAAACAGAGAAGCGCACAGATTTACACAACTATTCCATTTCGCATGCCCTGGTCAAAAAGCCAACAGGTAGCAATGCTGCTACAAGTGGGCTGGTGTGTTTTAGATCATAGATATCCGTAAACAGTGCAGTTCGACATATAGGACAACACGCGTAGCCCCGACCTCGCGTTGCGCCACCCTTGTTTGGCCTGGCGCTGCGCATTGATTCTGGGGCCACGCAATATTTCGTAACGCCGTCGCTCCTGTGTGGCGTCACACGCAGAGGCGTACAGCGGGGGCCGAGCAAAAGACGAGGAAGGAAAAGTTGCCACTGCCGCGTTCCGAAAGCACGTAGACGAGGGGGCGCAAAGTTCGCCAGAAGCCGACAGATAAGCCCGGAGAGAAAGGAACGACGAGCCATCTCAGCGGTGCGCGAGCGTCGTTATGTACTAACGTGTCCACGAAAGAACTGCTGAGGAGGAGGCTATGCACGTAGGCACGCCGGCAGGCAGTCGGGGCGTCGCTGGTGCTACGAGACTTGCCGAGGCGATGAGAAGACAACAGTTTTTGGAAGGAGCAGAGCGAGACGGGACCAGATACGACGGGAGGAAAAGGCACACGCATCAGCACGCAGCGGCGCTTGGACAAGCATGGCTTCGAGCGCACGTCACGGCGATAAAAACCGCCCGCGACTCGTCTCACTGCCTCGGTGCTCTTCGAGAAAGCTGCGGCTTCCAGTTTCTGCGGGACTGCAAGCGCACCCCGTAGACGCCACAGCACTTTTCTAGCGTGCTGCAGGGGCGCCCATATCGCGTTTTTCAAGGAGATGGGCCAGTGTTTACCTTGCAGCCAGCCTCCAGACGCGGCTCGCCTGCCTGCACCCCCCCCCCCCCCCCCCCCCACTACACACACACCGTGAAATGACGCGACAGTCGCAAGTTTACGGGTTCTTTTTTCAGGGAGTGAGCGAGGCTGTGTATACCGGGTCGCGACGATTACGTGGGCGCTTTTTTTTTCATCTTTTTTCATTGTCGGGCGTGGGAGTGGGCCGCGTGTTTGTGGTGTTGCAGCGTCACCGGGTCAGCGAATAAACAGCGCCGTGTTTTCACGCTCGCGCCGTGACACTGCGCAGGTTCGCGATAAAGGCGAGTAAAAACGGGTGTCCTCTCGTTGCTTTCAAGAGCCTTATATCCGTCGCAATGATGACGCCTTCGGAAAGGAAAAATTTAGGCGGGAAGTGCCGCCGAACTGGGTCAGGTCGGCAGCTGATTCCTCTTTTTTCTTTCTTTCGTTGTAGTGTAATACGCGAGCTGGTAGTCGTAAACCTTGCGTCCTACACCGTATTATGCGTTACACACTAACTGCAAGTGCAGCATGAAATAAGCAATCGTGTATGTTGCGTAACTCAATAACTTCTCCCTTTTTTTAATTGCAATCATGTGTCATAGGAACCGAGTGCTATGCGGAAGCACAATACATCGGCTGTACGCAGTTACGTATACCCCATTACGCGTTAGCGAATCTGCGTTTCATCATCCACGAGTTTCCGCGTCAGACCTCACTTTTTCACGCGAAATAAAGCTCGCAGCTGCATTCGGCTCGTGCATACTGGAGCTTTGCTGCCGGCGAACTCATTGCCCGACATTGCGCCTCAACCCACAGACACTGTTTCGTTGATAGCTAGGTCGCCATGTGGTGCACAGGTGTTCAAAGAATACCGTGCTTAGATTTTTCACGCGGCACGAGCACACGTCGCTTTTCGCCGCGTACACGGCCCAAGCCGCGACAATAAACGACGTGAAAATGAAGCTGGAACAGCTGCGACTTTCCTGAATGCACGCGTGTCATCGAGTGCATTTTCGCCTTTGCTGGAACCGTATCTTAGTGCGAGTGAAGTAGTTGTTGCCAGTGTTTCGCTAAATTCCGCTGTTTTGATCTACAGAAACAATATTTCAACATGACACCTCCTTTACAAAAATGTATGTAGACAGCCTATAGACTGTCTAAAAATGGGTTTAGACAGTCTATAGGCTGTCCACATACATTTTGTAAGGGCTGAATATATGTGGTTTGTGTAACTCAGATAAAAAAGAAATAGTCTGCACAATTCCAACTGCCGAAAACAGAAACAGAGTTACGTTTCCAAATTATATTGATAGTGTACATGCAGAAACAAGACTATATTAGCTCCGTATATAATGGTTCAGTAAGCGTTTTCTTAACACAGTCGAGACAACCCAAAGATACTACGTACGGGCGCTTACTCTTAATCTTCACCTTGTTGCTTCTTGTGGCATTTTTAATGAAGAATTTGTTTGGAAACACGCTCAGAGTTTTGTAAGGAAAGCAATCTTCCGCAGTAAATCTGCACAACTCAAGTTGCCTCTCAATGCTAAAAATACTTCAGACGTTCCACACGTCGGCTTGCCATTCCGCGTCGCTAAGGAACGCAGACAGTCCCACAGAGCCCGACGAATCAATCTTGCGTTTTAGTTCACTTTAACTGTGTTGTTTTTTCAGGCATATTTATTTCATTTTTACGCGACCTTATAGAGTGCAGCTTCCAGCAATTCCCTGCCCGGCCACAACAACGTGAAATGACAAAAAAAAAAAAAAGCGTTCGTCCTTCATTCGGCCTGGAGAAAATTTTCTTCCCTCCGACAATACCTTGCGATACGTAAACACAGAAAAAAAAAAGTAACGAACACCCGAGTGCCGCTTTCGCCACGTCCAGATGTAGAAAAGTGCAATCCATCAACTTTGCTTCTCCAACGACGCTGCGGGTAAACTCTCAGCAACCCGAATTCATCATGCGTTGGAATTTGGTTCCCGGAAGAAAAAAAAAAAACGAAAATAGTATGTTTGAACGAAAACACGGCGCAACAGTGCGGTGCAACTACGAAAGAGCAACCACGAAAACAGTTGCAGGCTCTGCGGAGCTCCTTCGTAAGCTCGCCCTTGTTTCTTCTTCCAAGTCTGTCTGCAGAGCGACATTTCGTGGTTTAACTTGTCTTCGTGCAGCGTCAACAAACACTTGTTATTGCTACGCCCGAAGCAACGCCGAATATTTTTTGCTGATCAGGTACCTCACGTGCCGTCAAACGGAAACAATATTACAAGAGAAAAGAAAAGACAATTTGCACATGCGTGTAGTATTTGCAGTTTATGCTGCTGTCATATCCCCGACAGAAAGCATGAAAACACTTTTTGCTACCGTCTTTTCTTTTTTTTTGTAAGAGACACAACGATTAAGTTTAGGAGAGTGTTGTGCCCGTATACAAATCCTACCTCAAGAGCGCTACTTGTTCAAGAACAAACTCCTACAAACCAACTCAAATGTCAGTTATGGTAACGTCACTAAAGTTGGCAGGTAGTGCTCACCCAAAGGTTTACCCAATATCTACCCAGGCTTGTTTGCACAGTTTGCTTGTAAAGAAATCTCACTTAGAAACAACATATATTGGTACGCCTGTATTCCTTGTTCCTTAATTTTCGTCTTTTTTTTTTTTTTTTGACTCCCTGAGAGCGATGTATTTCTAGTCGAGCAGTGTTATTCAATGAAGGTGTTCTTCTGCGTCAATACCTCTTTCGTTAATTTGTAAAGCAGGTCACAAGGATCTCGAAAAGATTTCCAAGTAACTCGCTGGTCCTTCGGTGATATAACGGTTTAAGAAATGCATTAATATTAATCAGTACACACAGAAGAACCACGGTGTATTGAGGTACGTTCTCTTTAACGTTATCTCTTTCCAATCAGTTTGGGCGTCCCGCTGTTTGATAAGCCGAATTCTCTGTCACGATATTCAGCGGCATTAATCTTGTCCTCCTATCGGCACCCACGCATGCGACGCGAGTTTGATGTTTCAATTTACGGAGTGAAAATCGTCGCGTCGACGCCAGCCGAGCCTATTTTCTCCCAACGCCACTTTTCGCGTTCTCGCCGAGCGATTATTGAGCTCTGAAAAGTCATTACTTCCGCCGCAACGCGCACCCCCTTTTTCTGCCGCGACAGTAATTAATTGCGAGAAAGTTCGGTACTAATGATTGACGCTTGCCGCCTCTTTTAAGTCCTTGCTCGAGGTAATAAACAGTGCGAATATATATTTGTATGCTCGTTTCCGTTTCATCGCCCATTCGTTACAGGTTCTGCCGGGCGTCAGCTAGTCAACCGTGCGAGTTTTCTAACCATCGGGCAGTATAATCGCGCGTGGAATTCATTAATGCGTGCGAACATTCAGCGACCGCTTGCGTGTGTGCTATCGTGACCGAATGAAACAAGAAAAATTTGAACAAGGATGCTAACACGTTCGCAAGCATATGAGCTTCCACCGCGCATGCCCAGAATGTCTCAAACTGCGAAATGCCTCAGAGTGCGGCTCGTCTGCAGTTGTCTAGGATGGACTAGGCTCTCTTTCCTGCTTCCTTTCTCTACGCTTTTCCTCCACTATGTAGGGTAGCAAACCGGGTGCAACCTGGTTGACCTCCCTGCCTTTCTTTTCTCTTCGAATGAAATGAGCTTGATGTAAGCAATGTATTACTGCTGTTCAAACACACACACACACACACACACACACACACACACACACACACACACACACACACACACACACACACACACACACACACACACACACACACAGAGCGAGAGAGAAAAAAATACAGTATATACGTACTTCTCAGAATCACAACTACGAGTCTAAAAAAAAAAAGACTAAGCAATATGCATGTCGCCCCTAAGGAACACAACGTACAAGTATAGTTTTTCATTTAGATACAATTGAATAGCGACTAGCCGTCGACGACTGCTACTCCTTTTACGGTCACAGAGGAAATTCTTGCGTGAAAAACATACAAGGCGACAGTAACACAGTTCTGTAGCCCAGTCATTTGCACGTTTTGTACAAACTAAAACTGTCTGTCCTCTCTGAGGCACGATCTACTCGACGCTGAACTGGTGTCGAGTAGCCAGTGCCGTTTTCATTTCTGCATTATAACACGCCGCTTGCTGATCCGAGCCCATGATTCGAGCGATGACGACATCCGAGTCAGTCATGAAGGGCGAATGGCATGGGAAATGAAATGGACTGTTGGAAAATGCAGTCACTGCGTATATTGCATGCGGCGTTGGGAAGCAACGAATGTAACGGCCATCGCCGCCGCGTCGCCGCGAGAGAGGATGCGGCTGAGCAAACACGCGAGATGGCAACGCCCGACCGGCCGAGTCCGTCCTTATGAAGAGGATTTCAGTGCAGCTCGAAAAGCGCACAACAGACGCCGGCAACACCCTTTCCCAGGCGCTTTCTTGCGGCAGCCTTTGGAAGGGCGAAAGAAAGCACCGGCTCTGCGCAAGGCCTCGTGAAGATTGGATCCGCTCAACGCAGTTTGCTGATCGGATTGAGAAAAAGGCGAAGTAGTTCACTGACGGAATCGAATTGAAGAGCCGCCGCTGCCGCCTGCGCAGCTACAACGAAAAGAAAGTCGGGGCCCCACGCTGGAAACAGCAACTGGAGGCTCTTGAAGGGGGCGTAAAGCGGGTTGGCCCGTTCGGGGCAGGCGCTTTCGGAGTGCACACTAAGCACTCTTCACCGCAAGCTGAGGAGCGTGGCGGGAATGCTTAGAGCTGCCGTGGCATTGTGTACCGAGTTGAGACTTATACTTTACTCTCAGAGAAAGCCGGTGGCACTCGAAAGATCATGGAAGGTGGTGCGAGGACAGCCAAGTATTGGTTCGACTCAATGACTTCAAATAGGGTCAGCCGCGAGAATGACCTACACCGCTACGGACGAAGTAGATATACATAAGAGAGCTCCCATTTTCCCGTGCGATGAGCTAAGAGAAGTAGCGTAGTCTTTGCACGGTCAGTAAGAGCAAGTAGCACGTAAAAAACGAGGAATGTATGTTATCAGTTAAAGTTAAAGAGAAATCATGAGCGAATCATTAAAGCAAGGCATTGAGGCACGCCCTTCGCCTTCATCGCTCTAAAGCATCTACTTATCTTACGTAGCACAGAAACCATAACGAAGTTACGGAAAAAGAATTCCAAAATTTATGATAGCCATAAGACGACACTCGTGCTAGCTCAATTTGACGCAAATGCGGTCACTCACCTTGAACTGATGAGTCTCCAAGTAAGATCCCAAGGAGAAGGAAGGCCACCGTCGAACCGTAGCACACACAATTTCCCACGCGTCGCATCGTCGCTGAGAGAGTCGAGCGTGAAGCAAGTCAGCAAACAAATGTGCAAGAACCTAACTAAGCACTCGGCGTCTCAAGCTGTTCCCAAACGCTCGCGAGGAGCGAGCTTGCCGGCGGCAAATCGCAATTCGACAACTGCACTCCGCTAGCAAAAAACAGGGCAATCCGCAGAAAAAGCCTGCGTTGCACGTCCCGAGGCGCTAGAAATTGCGAAGCAAGAAACAATAGGTCCAGCAGCCTAAGGCAGAAGTATGCCTGGACAGCGTCGTTCGCGCACGCGGGACGGTCGTATGGGTGGTGCGCGAGCCGAAACGTCCGATCCGAGAATACACGGAGAGGAGAGGAGCCCAGGCACAACCAGCCGCGCCGTAGATACCACAGGCACCAACTCGCGACTCGCCGTCAGTGCCGCTGCCGCCGCCGCGCGAAAAAGCTTCCGCGCGCGCGCGCGCCAGTTACGTCACAGCGCGAGCCTCCCGCGGCGACCAATGGCGAGCCGCGCCGCACACGCGCGCGAGGAAAAAAAAAGTCGTGCTCGCTACGCGATCGCGAGAGAGCGCGCGCGCGGGATGCGCGGCAGAAGGCGCTTGCGGATGAAACTATTTTCGTTGCTCGCCGCGACTCGCGGCAGGGCATGACTGTGGGGCAGGGCATGTGCTGAGTCAAGTGGGAAACGCCGCGTTGTTGCTCTCTTGCTGGCCGGTGCGGGCTGGAAAAGACAGTTACGTGGTCCCGGTGGTGGCTGTTCCGAGCGATGAAGCGGCGTTCCCGAGTCCGGATGCTCTTTCGTCGTTCGCTCGCTCGCTTGCTACAGCTTTCCGGGGAATGGCGTGATTCGAGATGACTGATGTTCCGTCTCTCCTAGAGCTAGAGTGCGGTGATGAATGAACCCTGTGTCAAGCGGAGACAACACGTTCTCTACTGAGTGTGCTACCACCGCAGTGCCAACGACGAGGTGCCTGCGTCGGCAGGTTGGAGGTGTGGTACCGTGCCTAGGTGGCCTGGCCCTACCCTCCGTCCTCTCACGTTCGTGTCTGCGGCTAATTGGGTCACGCGAAAGCCCGCGCTCTGGCGGAAGCGTGCCGCGGTTCAAACTGGAACACCAGATTAAAGCTGTGCAGCATGCAGTGGAAACATATGGCTCTGTTTGTTTGCCACTTGCTAGTACGGAATTTCTGCCCGAGGCTCCGTCGCTTGTTTATTTCCTATTGTCTTTACTATTTCTTTCCTACCATCTTTAGTTCATGAATCCGGAATACTAGCGAACACACACTACAGACTACACAGAACGACACATGACAACCACTAGTATATAGTGCATGTTCGCTAGCATTCATTAAGTCACTAACAACTAGCCCAACTGAATACATTAACGAGTTATCTTCCTTTCCCATATTTATACCTCCCTCCCGAAAGAGTAGGCCGGTTTCGTGCCCCCATAGGTGGAAGTTGCAAACATGCTCCCTCCCTATATCATCTGTGTCCTTGTGGGCTTGCGCATACGAATCACATACTACTACTACTACTACTACTACTGCTACTACTACTAATAATAATATTATTATTATTATTATTATTATTATTATTATTATTATATTATTATTATTATTATTATTATTATTATTATTATTATTATTATTATTAATACACAAATTTCTCCCCCCCCCAATCGTACCCCACCCCATAAGAGATATATTTTTCCATGGTCTGTTCTTCCTCTTATCATTACTTACTTTCTGACCACTTTGTTTTCATTAAACTACATTTTTACGTGACGATTCTGAAATACAAAGTGCGAGCGAAAAATGATGGATGTGGTGACAGAGCGTCTGGTGGGGAAGCCGCGCTCCAAATTGGACACGAGGAGGCTGTTTTCAAAGCAAATGTTCAATTCGAAATGGCACTGAGGGGCGACACGATAATTGTGCTTATTATGAACACCGGAAGCATACATATGTTGTCACGTTCGAGACTGTCAGTAGCTTCTTTTTTTTTCTCTCCCTTGCTAAGACATGATGGATGGGCTCATTTCATGACAACGCCACTCGAGTTCTTTATTGGAAGGCTTTCGTGGTGGTGCGCCGTTCGTAATGCATATGAGTAAGCATGTTATGGTCTATGGTGGGGATTGAGCCTCCCTAAACCGGATAAGTAAATAGTCCAAGTTGTAGCTTCATTATTTCAAAGTCTATAGGAAAAAAAATATTGTTCTATATGCATTGAGGGATGACAGAAGCTAAAATATCGCGAAACATTGCTCAATCGCAAAGCTTAGTGCACTGACCCAAGTAGGCAAGTCTTTCACGTTATTCTCTCAACATCAGATTATTACTGCCTTTTTATTAAGCTTATTATATTTTTAGTTACCACAACAAACCACACGATCTTTTGTAGACCATCACAGCTAACAAGTAGCAAGAATAATTGCAAAAGAGATGCCGTGTTCCTTGTGGAGTGCACGCTGAAAATTCAGTAAGAAAAAATCACTGTTCGACTTCCCTGGCAGGAGGATGACTTTTGACTTCACTGGCAGGAGGATGCATCTAAGGACAATCAGCGAAAACTGAAATATTGGACGGCGCATTAAACAGAAGAGAGTCATGCTGGAAACTGCTTAGTGACATATTACATATCATATGTTGAACAGGTCGTCCTTGGGTAATAAGTATATATAATTCCGCATTTAAGGTGAAATACACGAGCAGTAAGTAAATAGCTTCTGTGCTTCTCAATTTAAACAATTTACATTAATTTATTTACTTATTTATTTATTTTCACATGTATTGCAAGCAATGTGCATGAAGAAGCAAAATCATGTAGTCAGATTATTTTTTACCTCCTATCCAAGATAAGTACAACATAGAAAGAACAAAAAAAAAAAGAAAATACAGTGTTTCGAACACTGCCCATATATTTTTTGGCGTAACTTAAGAAGTGTGTTAAAGGGAGCGAAATGTCCGCCTAATAAATATCAGCCATTCTGCTGCTATTCATTTTATGGCACCGCGCACATCGACTGAGCGGAGCTCAAAAAAAAAAAAAAAGAAAGGCAGCATTTCTATAGTCGGCGTCAATAACGAAGCGTTGCTGCCCGACGGCACGTGTGTGCGTCGGAATGTCCATTGCAGTTGTCGCGGAGCACTTGCGCTGGTGACTATGCACAGAGACCTTTCGGGCACAACGGTAAACAGGAAGTAATTTAGTTAACACGCAGGCCCACGCCCACGCGGAGAGAGAAACGGCGAAAAATATTTGCATCGTAATAGAGAGTCAGGTCAGGGCAAATATCTATCAATGCACGGCGCGAACATCCCGACTTGGTGCTTTGAGGTGCAACGCACCTCAACGCCACCATTGTATTATCATATAATTGTATCGTCACCATTGTATCACCAGATAATGGTGATACAATGGTGTGTTTCGTCTTCCTAAAACAATCTCAAACAAATCTTGTTTCTGATACCGCTCTGAAACCAGAGAGCCATTGCAATTAGTTTATATAGACCTCAAGTGAGACATCTCATATAGCCAAGCTGATAGCTTTACTACGTAATAGCGTTGCTGATTCATAGTTTCTGGTGAAATACTTCACAGATTGATGTTAGAATGGTGAAATAGCACACCCTATAGGCATCACGCGATTGCGCACTTGAGCACGATCACATGACCCCACTTCGGTTGAAGAGAAATATGTGGTTAGTGAAGGCGAAAAGCGAATGCTCCCTGCAGCAAGTAGGCGACACAAGTAGACAACTGCTGCAGCAAGTAGAGGACGCGATACTTCCTTGTTGCGTGCCTGTGCCGTCACAGCGCGAAAATAATCCTTCAGGATGAGATGGAGGAGGAATGGAAGTCAACCAGACACGCTTTTGGTTTGCTACCCTACTCCGGAGGAAATGTATTAAGGGTTGAAAAGAAAGAAAGAAGAGGGAGGAAGGTGCAATCAAGGTGGGACGTGCAGGGGCGTAGCCAGAAATTTTTTTCGGGTGGGGTTCAACCATACTTTATGTATGTTCGTGCGTGCGTTTGTATGTGCGCGTGTATATATGCGCAAGCAAAATTGAAAAATTTCTTCGGGGGGGGGGAGGGGTTGAAACCCCCCCCCCCTCTTGGCTACGCCCCTGGGGACGTGTGTACCTTTCCCTTATTACACGTGACTTCAGAATGCCTGCAAAGATCAGTGAACTGTTGGAAAACACACGCGCACAAAATGAATACGTGGTTTTACATGTCGAAGCAACGACATGAATAAGCTCGACGCACGCTGTAATTAGAGGACATTACATCTCTTTGTCCTTATTGTTGTTATTTCTTATTCGTTTTTCATCCACCGACACGCGGTCGCTTCAAGCTCAGCGGCGCAAATGTTAGATCCTAAGCTTCTGGGACAAGTCAGGTGAGGAAAGCAGAAATTCAATGGCTTCAGAAACCGGTTTGTGGCATCCTTACTTATTGTGCTTGGACAAGTGCGTTGTGGAGTCTTCGCACAGTGCTGAGCCTAACGGAGTGCAGGAAGTTATGCTGCGTTTGCGTACGAGAGCTTACGTACCGACGTTGCGTAAATTACGAATAAATTACGACGGTCCGTGTTGCGTCAACAGTTTCGGTTCCATACGAGCTAGCGTTCACTTCACGTAGTGCAGTCGGCGTAGAAGTATTTTACGCATGCGTCCCGTCCCTAATCACACTGCAGCTAAGCGGAGAAGACTACGTTTGTTCCCTCGATAGGGGACTTTCACGCACACGCGTGCTGAGTGAGTGGCTTTTGAGACATAGCAACCCACGGCAAACTAGTTCAGCATGTCATTCGGCACCTCTTTGAACAGCAGTTGCTTTCGGGGCCCGAAGACGGGCGCTTTAGTCGTCGGTATAGTTTAAAAGAAATGGAGCTTAATGCGGCATCAGCCGTTGTCGACAGCATCCACCTCGTTGTCCTCCAGGGTCTCGCTTTATTGTCATGTATTTCGTTCATGTCAAGGACGAAGAAAACCATCCATCAATGCCTGTCAGCGCAGCCCCCTTTGTCATCACCACTGCTAACCGCTTTCCACGCGATTCTATTACTCTCCGGAAAGCCAATTAACTTACCATTGGCTACGAGAAAACAAACCTATACCGGTCTACAAATCGAATCTGCGCAACGATAGAACGGTGCTTCCTGCGTGCTAAGGCCGCTATCGGTTTCCGTTGCAATACGGCGAATACATAGATCACCAATTGATCCGCCGCGCGCGGGATTGCGGAGCGCGTAGGCACGTGCGAAGAGCGTGTCTCAGTTGCGAAACATCGAAACGCGCGCGCGCTGCGCAGGTATCGTGTGCCCTCGTTCCTCGATATGCGGGTGAGACGGCATGAGGAGAGGCGCGTTTAATTGGAATGCGTCCTTCAGAGCCGGGGCTCGTTTGCAATCATCCTTATTATTCCTTCGCGAGCGCTTCACCACCAAGCCAAGATCCCGAGGACGACCTTGAGATGTGTTCCTCAACGGTGGCGTAAACACGCGGCTGCCAGCGTTGCAGCAGACCTTGAGACCATATATATATATATATATATATATATATATATATATATATATATATATATATATATATATATATATATATATATATATATATATATATATATATATATATATATATATATATATATATCTTGCACATTTATATTCTCTAAATACTACAGATAACACCCCCTATACTTTCCTTGGCGTTATTGTCTGTTAGTTCTCATTAATATTGTTTCTAACAAAGATAAACGAGCCCTTAAAATCATCTCCTTTCCTTCATTCATAGCGAGGGTCTCGTCCTGGCAGACTTAATGCCTTCAGGTAGTATGCGAGGGATTATTGGTCAGCTGCCAGCTAGCAAAAAGATCACGTGCTACGTGACGCCAACAGATAAAAAAAAAAGAGTGTTCCACACTCGCCGCCATGGCTGCGATTGGCGCTGACTAACACTCCTAGGTTTAAATCAACATATATACCCCACAAAGTGGACGGGAGGATGACCGCCGCCGTAGCTCAGTGGTAGAGCATCGGACGCGTTATTAGAAGGTCGCAGGTTCGGTCCCTGCCGGCGGCAAGTCATCTTTTCGTCCACTTTACTTTCTTCACATTTATATTCTAAATACCACAGATAACACCCCCTATACTTTCCTTGGCATTATTGTCTGTTAGTTCTCATTAATATTGTGTCTAACAAAGATAAACGAGCCCTTAAAATCATCTCCTTTACTATATATATATATATATATATATATATATATATGTGTGTGTGTGTGTGTGTGTGTGTATGTGTATATATGTATGTATATATCCCTCTTGTGAAAGGCTTCGTGCTCATACCTCCTTGCCAGGCCTATTATTCTTTCACCGCCTGCCGGTTCTGCTTCGTTCTTTTTTTTCTCTTTTCCGCTAATCTTGTATTGTAGAGGCCGACGTGTACCTTCGTCGTCCGGTCAGTGCTCAGGTCTGGTTCTTTGCTGCTCAACAGAATCTGTGATTCTCAAGTAGGTACAGAGAAGAGCGGCTTATTGCATTATCGGACGCAACGGGATAATCTGTAAATGCCGCTGACCTCGCACAGTCCACGGTCGTGAAGAAGTACGAGAACATTCGAGATTTATTTCTTTTTCCGTGTGACTTATCGCACTGTCGTTGTTATCTCAGGCGCCGCAGAAACGTGAAAAATCTAGAAATGTATATTGGTACTGTCCTGCGTGCTAGTATATTTTTACGCGAATCAGGATAATTCGAAACTAATGGGCTCATGAAGAAAGAGCAACGAGAGTTAGAAGCGCTGGAGTACAGGATAAAAATATAACGAGAGTCCTGAAATTGGCAGAATAACCTAACTGCAATATTTACAGAATGAATGTATAATAACAACAACAACAACAACAACAACAACAACAACAACAACAACAACAACAATAATAATAATAATAATAATAATAATAATAATAATAATAATAATAATAATAATAATAATAATAATAATAATAATAATAATCAATCATTTATTTAACGTGCCCAGGAACAACCGCGAGGTCTTTGTGCTGGCGCACGCAAAAAAATCAATAAAAATAAACAATACAATACAGACAGTCTTCAGAAATAAAAAGAGCAAAAACACGTAGACAAACAGAAATGAACACAAAAGGGGAGGAGAAAAATAAGACAATATGAGAAATATTGAAGGGGAATAAAAAATTAGATTGCACATATACAACTATGCGGAAAGACGGAGAAGGGAAGACTTTGTACATTGTGCCATACTATGTCAAAACAGTGTAAAGCTCGGATAAAAACAGTGATTGTGGACTATGAAAAACGTCAAGATCAAGAAAATTAATATTATAAAGACTTTGTATTCTGTGAACGGTAGAGTGTTGGAAGAAGCAGGCGGGTACATGAAACGGTCTGTTCTCTCTGGTTAACTTACGCGGAATTCGAAAATTAATACAATTGAGAAGCACAGGGCAGGATATGATACCGTGGACTAGCTTGTATAGAAATAAGAGATCAGAACGATTTCGTCGGCAGTGAAGTGATGGTTGTGATAATGATTCAGCACTATTTGAACGAGATCCAGAGTCATTTTTAGCAAAGCGATGGTTATATATGCTGAGGAATTTTTTCTGGACTCGTTCAATGGTGTTACCGCTGGATTGATGCCATTCCATATCACGGACGCATACTCAAGTTGCGGAAGACATATTAATAATAATATTCAATCAAACGTTTATTTAATGTGCCCAGGAACAACCGTAAGGTCTTTGTACTGGCGCACAAAAAAAAAAACAAGGGAAACATTCATAATAAAATATCAGGGATAAAAAACGTTATAAAATTGCACATATACAACTATGCGCAGGCAGAAAAAAAATATCAACAGTGTACGAGGCTATGTAAGTACAGTGCAAAGCTCGGAGCAGAACAACGAGTGGGAGCTGTGAAAAACATCGAGCTCCAAAAAGTAAGCATTGTAAAGACGTTGTATCCTGCCAATGGTTGAATGTTCACAGAGGCAGGTGGTTACATGAAAAGGTCTATTCTCTCTGGTCAGCTTACGTGGAATTCGGAAATTAAGACAGTTGAGCAGTACAGGGCAGGATATGATACCATGCACAAGCTTGTAAAGAAATAACAGATCAGCGCGATTTCGTCGGCAGCAAAGTGATGGCCATGATAATAATCCAGCAGCGTTAGAACGAGATCCAGAGTCATTTCTAGCGAAACAATGGTCGTAAATGCTTAGGAATTTTTTCTGGACTCGCTCAATGGCGTTGCTGCTGGAATTAGGAATGCCATTCCAGATCACAGATGCATACTCTAGTTGAGGAAGACATAGCGCGGTGTACAATTTTCGGAAGGGCACAGGAGAACGGAATTCTCTAGACATTCTGCAAACACAGCCTAGGGTGCGAAGACCTCGCAAAGCAACACGCTTAGCGTGAGCAGAAAAGTGTAAGGTGCTATCAAAAAGAACGCCTAGATCATTGATCTCACATACCTTACACAACGACACAGAATTGACAGAATATAAAAATGGCACACTAGATGTTTTTCGAGTGAAACTCATTACCTTGGTTTTTGAAATATTTAGGGAGAGGTTATTGCTCCTGCACCATTCAGAAAAAGAACACAAATCAGATTGCAGCAAGCGACAATCGATAACTGAATGAATTTCCTTAAATATCTTTATGTCATCGGCATACAAAAGGAAAGAAGAATTCCGAATGACAGAAGAAACATCATTAACCTAAATTAAAAAGAGGAGTGGGCCCAGTACCGACCCTTGAGGAACCCCACTAGTAGCTTTATACAAAGAGGACGTTTGACCATTAACGGCAACGTAACATAATCTATCAAGAAGATAGCTATGGAGGAGATTCACAATTGAAGAATCAACATCAAAGTGTGCAAGTTTATCCACAAGCAGCGAATGGCTGACAACATCAAAAGCTTTGCTAAGGTCACAGTAAATAGCGTCAACCTGTCCTCTCTGCGAAATAGGCGTGGAGATTTGCATCATGAAACTGGCAAGATTGGTGACAGTTGAGCGGCCAGCGAGAAACCCATGCTGATTCACAATCAATGAATTTTTTACATCAAAAGACAATATTTTGTGAAGAGCAAGCTCAAAGATTTTGGATGCGGCACAAAGAAGGGAAATAGGGCGGTAGTTCGAGACGTCACTTTTACAGCCAGACTTAAACACTGGGAAAACACGAGCAGTTTTCCACATGCTAGGAAACGTTGAAGCATGCAGACACTTATTAAATATGGTAGTCAATACTGGTACAAGTATACTGCCATAGGCTTTTAGTATGGCAGAGGGGATGCCATCTGGGCCAGCTGAAAAGGATGGTTTCAAGCGCTTAATGCATTCTGAAATGGAATCTTCATCTAGCGACACAGCATCAGCTGTGCCAACTGCCTTAACCTGTCGACCGTTACTAGCTACAGAGGCTGGAGGCTTATAGACAGATGAAAAATGCGTGGCAAAACAGTCATCAACGGCTTGAACTTCTACTCCATTTGGGTCCAGTATCCTGAAGGACTCGCCACTTTTGCTCGACCGTTTGCGCACATACTTCCAAAACTCAGCCGGCCTGTCAGACGCGCTTTTTTCTAAAAATGAAATATATAGACTGTGATCCCGTTTATAAAGGCGTTTACAAAGAGTGCGAAAACGACAGAATTCTTTCTTCAAATGAGTTGATGCAGAACGTTTATACTTCCTGTGTGCACGATCTTTATGTTTCAGTGCACTTATAAGTTCTGATGAGAACCAGGAGGGATATTTACAATGATGAGCTGTATACTGGGGAATGAACTTGCGCATGCTGGTCAAGATAAGCTCCGTAAACTGATCGACTTGATCATCAACATTGGGTTTTATAATAATAATAATAATAATAATAATAATAATAATAATAATAATAATAATAATAATAATAATAATAATAATAATAATAATAATACAGTGAAACCTCGGGGATACGATCACAGCTCATACGAATTTCGGGGTGGTACGAATTTTTCTTTGGTCCCGGCCAAGGCCCATTGGCCTGCAGTGTAATGGAGTATGGTTGTTGCGAACCAATTTTTACCCCGCGACGTTTGATACGGATGTACCATACCGCCCAGGTACGAAGAGGTGCTGTGTCCGCGCTGTCGCGGAAGACGCACCAAGCACGTGCGCGCGCGGGAACGCAAGCGCGGGCATCGCCAAATCGTCAGAATCACGTTGTAAGAAAAATACTTCTCTTGCGGTCAGAATAAACCTTCAAAGACGCGTCACGGCCTCCGAGATTGTGTGCACCAATCTTTGAGGCTCTAATGTGCCTCCGTGTGCGTTCGCGTTTACATTACAGAGGGCATTGGCGCACTGCTTTTTTTTTTTCTAACGCACCGACGCGGGCTCCTGTCGTTGTGCTGTGTGAACACGTGCCTGCCTCGTGCACCAGACATCGTATGAAAGGTGGACGAGGACCGAAAGAAGGCGAGGACGGTCTTGACCAAGGAATCAGGCCTCACAACGTCAACATGCGCGACCGTTGAGGTCGCATTTGTGCGGGAACCGCCGTAAATCTCCCAAAAACATCCCCAACACCTCCGCGATAACAAAATCATAACACAGGACCGTGGTTCTGAAATTTTGCGGCCTTTATCTATCCCGTCAAAGCACTTCTTCCGTCACTCTCGCCGCAGTACTCCTGTGTTGTGCGAAAAAGCATGCTAGAATTCGGACGGGGCTACCTCTGTCGCGAGCCACAATGTACCTGGTTTATTAATCAAAGACGCGCTTACGGGCCCTATATTTACGAGTGCTGGTATGATTGCCGACATCTGAAAACTTAACTGACAATCATTCAGAGTTCTTCCTGACGTTGCTGCGGCCCTGAAAAACAATAAATGAAAATGTACGCTAGCTTTTTTTTTTTTTGTCGCATGATAATTTTTCATGCTTTCTGGTGATACGAATTTTGGATGATACGAATATTTTCGGTGGTCCCGTGAGATTTGTATCACTGAGGTTTCATTGTAATAATAATAATAATAATAATAATAATAATAATAATAATAATAATAATAATAATAATAATAATAATAATAATAATAATAATAATAATGATGATGATGATGATTATGATGATGATGATGATGATGATAAATTCTGCGCCTTTGCCGCCAAAATCACGAGATAACTATAAGGCTTGCCGTACTGGGGTCCTATACGGTTTAATTTTGGCCAACCTGGGTCCTTCAGCAAGCGCCTAAATCTAATATGTACTTGTGTGTATTTGCAGTTTGCCGGCATCACAATGCGTCCACCGTGGCTAGGAATCGAACCCGCATCCTCGAGTTTATAAGCGCGACATCTGATCCACTAAGCGACTACCGTGTACGTTTCGTGCATGCAAACCCACTCGAATGTTCTTTTAAGCATTGTGAGTGCAACAGTAATCGAATTCTGTTTCATTCTGGCACGGAAAGTAGTGTATACGCTACGCACACTGCGCAGTCCTAAGTACCTTCATCTACTATACATGAATTGCGAAAATTCTTGAAATCAGACACCGCGTAATAAATTCTGCAGCGTTAACACATCCCGGGCCATCCCAGTACCAATTATGATCAAGTGACATCACCTCGAATTTGGATTATGGGGAAAAAGCGCGACAACGAAAACCATCTCGAAAATAGGTGCTAACTCAGCCCCCCTTGATGGTGCGTACAAACTAAGCCCCGTGTTCCGCACACACGATTACTAACCTAACCTAGCTTAACTCTATCAGCCCATCAGTTCCAGCTACGTGCGCTAAGTAAAGGCAACCGGAGATGTGGCTGTCTCCAACTGTTCAGCGTTATAATTTTTCAACTTTCGAACATTCCGCATATTGTTCCTCGACTTCATGACCACGTCAATTCATTCGCGCTTTAGTGCACTTTTGCATTAACTGCAATGGCTTTATAGAAAAAACAGCTGCGCCCTAACCCTTTCCGTGGCCACTTCCTGGAAGTATATAGTGTTAACGAGCATCTGAATAATAAGCTAGCTAAAGTATATGCGCTTCTCTTGTGGAAAAAGATAGCACATGACACAGCACTCATAGAATCATCTTTAAATCTCCCCCACCCTGTCCCCATGTGTAGGGTAGCAAACCGGTTGTCCTATACTGGTTAACCTCCCTGCCTTTCCTTCTCTACTATTTCTTCTCTCTCTTGTGGAAAAAGAAATGGTCGCGTAACCACGGGCGCGGACTTACAGCGAAAGGAGATCAACCAAGTCACTCCGTCGACGTCAGGAAATTCTCTTTACAGCGCCACGTTGTACACAAATTTGATTTGTTTCACGAAGAAGCACCGTCCCCATCCAACGCCACCGCCCCTTAAATTTTTACGCTGGAGCCTTTTCACTGCCATTTCAAGACAGGTCCTTCCGGGTACATGCGCTGTCAATTTGATTTTAAACAGTCTAGCGTTTTCTGCTCACACGCACACCGTTTAACGGTGCCTCTCTAAGATCAACGAAAGCCATTTTCCGATGTTATTGAAGTTCTCTTAGATCCTTTCGGCGAGATGTTCAAAGAAAAATGGAGAAAACGAAGCAAGGACTAAAGCTTTCTCATAAAATTTTCAGGCATTGAAGGGAGGAGATGTGAGGGAGTGGTGAGGCGCGGGGAGGGGGGGGGGGAACTGCATTAGACGAACTTTAGAGGACCTTCCGTGACTTTTAAAGCTAACAGGCTACAACTTTTACCCAAGCATCATTCGCAAGCACGTGTCGGGACAAAAGGTCAACTGCCAATACTAGTGAATAAAATATTAAGCAGTTGTATAGTTCCCTACACATATGTATGAAAGGGAGAGTTAAAAGGTAACGAAACAGACACATGTGCGGTTTGCTACCCTGGACTATGCGATAGCTATAAGCGGATGAAAAGAGGGAAAGAACCGATGAAGGAGAGAGAGAGAGAGAGCAGTACTGTAAAGTCTACAAGGCGTAGTAGAGACCTGACGAACTTAAGTGCGCTTAGAAATGGCTTCTTCGTCATCAACGGAAACGTTCATTTTCCCATAATCTTTGCTTCTGAAAGCAGCCACGAGTATAGTTTGCTTATTACTATCCGGAGCGGGTGTCGCTGGTTGAATTAACGAGCGCAAACGCACACCACGTGTGCACTGGTTGTTTCGGTCCCGAGAACGTCGCATGTAGATGTCGCAGCGATTCCGACGAGAAAATGAGAATGCCTTCGTGAATGTAAACCTCATCTAGAGGTAGCACAATAACGCTGCACGGAAGCGGGAATCTTGCGATCACGCACATAATAGTTCTCGCGTTGCTAAGGTACCTGGCTAAAATATTAAAAAAAACTGCCCCTGCGTTAAGTTAATTCGGACTAACCTTAACTGTTGTGATGCATGGTAGCATTAAACTTAACCACTAACGTAAAGGCATCTTACAGCTGCAGAGCTGCAGTGCAGAACTTTAGTGATCCTGGCATAATGAGGAGCCTTGCAGATAATCACTGAGCATTCCCTTTTTCCCTCTGTCTCATCACGTGTTATAAGATGTTCTCATTAGGCTTCCCCGGCGTCTTCGTTGCCTTAAGCAAAGCACCTCGCTTACATGTGGTTATAATAAGGGGCTGGTCAGGGTTATTGTGTAGACAGTACTCACAGCCAGCCGGAAATTAGGTGTGCAACCGCTTCCGAGCATCGCTTTAAGAACTGCCTACACACACACTAGTCCACTCTCCTGATCACACACACACACACACACACACACACACACACACACACACACACACACACACACACACACACACACACACACACACACACACACACGCGCGCGCACGCACGCACGCACACACACAATATATATATATATATATATATATATGTATATATATATATATATATATATATATATATATATACGTGCGTGTGTGTGTGTGTGTGTGTGTGTGTGTGTGTGTGTGTGTGTGTGTGTGTGTGTGTGTGTGTGTGTGTGTGTGTGTGTGTGTGTGTGTGTGTGTGTACGTATATCCTCACCATCATCACCCAGCACCTGGAGTAGCATGTCTTTGCCACTCGACCACCCTGATGAGCAAAAAAGGGTACTCCCCAAAAAGTTTCCAAAAAGAAAAGGAACGGGAACAGAAGAAAGAGACACTGTGCAGAAAATAAGGCTGTGCGCTCTAAAAAATTGCTTTCTTGAAAGAGTAGATTAGTTGGGTATAATTCAGGATATATGTGGTGCATGACAACGGGGTTCGTGTATGTTATTATACCCAACTAATCTATGCCAGTATTGTAACATCAGAGCCACGCTTGATCACATCCTATGGGCATGTCCAGCATTAATAAGCAATACTAGGGTCGCGACCTCCAATGAAGGCCTTCGGGAGCGTTGGCGGACTACGCTGCTCAGTTCGGGCCTGGACAAGCAACTCTGGGCGATCCAGCAGGCCGAGGAAGCTGCCAGGAGACACGGTGTCTCCGTTAGCTCCTATGTGGGAGCCCAGCCCAGCAATCTGCCGGAAACGAGTAAAAAGTTTTCTTCTTCTTCTTCTTCTTCTTCTGAGTATGTTCGTTATAGCGTGATTATTTAGGTAGCGCTTGGTGTGGCGTTGCTTAGTTCCTCCGGGAGCAGAGCGGTCGATCGGCACTTCCGTGGTGGTAGTACTCGCGAACATATGAACCAATTAGTCCATATGGTGAAACTCAAGGTGGTTGGAATTTTGATTAGGAATCGATGGAGTGTGAAATCGGAAGGCGATCTGTTAAAGTGCTAGCTTCTCTATTGTCATAGCACGACAGCACTCTAAGTCTAAAAGAGTTAATTATAATTATAAGTGGCACCGATTACCAACAACAACAAAAACAGCCAAAATGGTCGCAGGAGGCCATACTTACTTTAAGAGCGGGGCCGTATTTTGTGAGTATTGTGTTCCGAATCGAATAGGTTTGTATTCCCATTCGATTTCTCTTATCCGATTCTGCTATAGCCTTCGATTTCCGTTACAGACACGTAGCTGCGTGCGAGCCAATGCCGTCGGGTGGAAAGACGACTTATAAATAAAACGAATTGCAACTATAAGAACGACCTTTATACCGTTTCACGTTTCGACTGTTGTTTTCTCGCAAAACCTGCATCTGAGGACGAAACAGCGCTTCTAAATCAAGGACGCAAAGGAACAACAATCGCGGAACAAGCGCTATTTCATCTTAAGTTCTCAAGATGAACCAGATAACCCTCATCAAGATGCCAGCAGAATCTAAATTTCATGAACATATCAATGTGGGTTGCGTCGCAATACAAGAGTGACGCGAGTTCAGCCGATCTAATTCATTTATAATTATATGTAGGACTCTTTTTTTTTTAACTTTCCATGTGTCTCCTTTTACTAAGAGCTAACAACAAACACTAAATGCAAACTCATATACTTTGCATATTCGCAAATATTAATAAGCTTCGCCGCAATGCAGTATTGTATTGCGGCAAAGCATACATATTGTAATGCGATGAAGCACGTCTGTTGTACAGTGAAGCAAGCTGCAGAGGGTGCTCTTACATTGCATCGAGTACATGTTTCCTTAATTAAAAACGCGTGAACACGCCATTTTCAATCAAAATAGGAACACCGGGAAGTTTAGGAAGCGCAGTGGAAGGCCTTCAGAGCTCTCTCTGATGTGAATTTTCTTTTGAAGTCGCGGCAGTGAACTCTGACAGGGCCGCGAACACACAGGACTCAGAAACAGTTGGAGAACATTGCATAAACCCTGCATTTGCTTCTCTGGGGACACTGAAAAAAAAAGAATAAAGAAATGGCAGTGGCGACGCCCGCGAAGTATTCAAATGGTGCACCTCCATGAATTGTTTTTTTTTTCTTATTTTTTTAGAAGTCATAGATACGGATACAGCATCGAATACGTCAGTTAACAGATCCACGTGACTTGTAACTCCAGTAATGCTTCCTGCACTTTTGTCAGTGTCTTACGAGTCAGCATTTAGTTTTCTGCAACCTATATCGGGGGCAAAAGTTAAATCGGCATCAAGTTGTTTTTTTTTCCTAGTGTAAAATTACGTTACAATCGGGTTCGCGCTGAAATTGAGCAAATACGATATATTGATTTTTGGTATAATTCACCGCAATACAAGTCGCATGCTCTAGGGCAGGGGTCGACAACCTGCGGCCCTCAGGGCAGTAGTATGCGGCCCCCGGCACGACGTCAACCCCCACCCCTCCCCTTTCCCTTGTCACTTCCTATCTGAAGGCCGCGGCATGACAGTTTTAACCTAAAATGTGATTTTCGCTTGTAACCTATGTTTGATTGCAACTTTCTGACATGCGTGCTTAAAATGATCATGATTTCTAATCGAGTTTTGCAAATTATTGTCATTTCGCCGAACTTTTACGCTTTGCTACAAAGCCCCGTGTTATTTGTGTATTGCGGCAAAGTACTGTTACCCGACAAATTACTTTCCTCCAGGGTGTCGGAAAGGAACGAAAACCAAAAACGAAAAACGAAAAAAACGATATTTTGGACTGGAACGAAAACGTAACCGAAACTTTATCTATTATTTCGTTCCGGAGTGAAAACGAAACTTTTTTCAATCGTTTTTCGGTTCACGAGAAAACTTCGCAATCCGGAGCAACTGAGCTCGTGCAATGTGAGCATATCTCAGGGTACGGTATTAGCGCGTACCTCAGGCAGGAATTTCGAAGCAAAGATATGTTGAAATTGTGCGAAAAACGAAAACAGTGGCAACCAGAGATGTTTATATTAACGCAAGTGGATTTTTGCGCGCCTGTCACGCAGGCCATCGTAGAGAGGGCATTGTCGGCGCTGAAGTTTGTTACAGTGAAAGCTGTTATGCAATCACAACAGCTGATTTTGGCGCCATAGTTGTCCACCGCCGCTGGTGTCCGTGACCGCTATCGCGTGATATAAAAAAATAAACGAGAAACAAATTTATAGGATCGAATGGCATTTCAACTCGTGCCCTCTGCGTGGCAGTCGGGTCTTCTACCACAGTGCCACGCTAGTGCTTCTATGCTTGCGAGGAGCGCTTCACAAGCGTGAGTGCTGACGAGCAGTGCGGCCCAGTGTTCCGTATTCGATACAAAGACACAAGGTGCCCGAGCGGTGCACTGTTCCAATTAATACCAGCAGATCTAGAGGGTCTTATTCCTCATTAACCAAATCTTATTTTTCTCCATATTCACAACCGCTCCAGACGCGTGGCAAAACTGCTTAGTCTTCTTGAATACTACTTTTGTCAGCATAAAAATAAGCTACGTCGTCATTTTAGCCGTGACAGATTTAGGCATAAGCAATATTAAAACACCACCATTCGTTCAAACATGCTGACCATGCAAATACTATAGGTAGCGGTAGAGCTGCCCCTATGGGAATAGTAGGGTGGTTGTACTGCACGAGATATGTAACCAAGCTACTATCCCTCGACCTTGGTAACCTGTTTTGCGTACTCTTGCAGTTTTTAATGCACCTGATGACATCAGCTTTATGGGGCGTTCATTCTTAACTTATAAAACTATCAAGATGCCTTTCTTACGTGGAAGAATTACATTGATGGAATTGAACTGCCCGGCCATTCCCGGAGTGCGAATGGGCTAAGTTTTTTCATTCCGAGGAATTTAAAGGAATCGAATTGCGGCAAGCTTAATTCCCCGCAATGGAACTGAAATAGAATGGAGGCGCCCATTCCGCCACACTGCTTCCCACCCACTGCAGTGCTCAGCCATAATTCTTTATCATCATCAGTCACAGCGCAAAATGCACATAATGCCTTACAGATGTGTAGCGTGTACCACGAGACTCCGAAGAATGACGAAAAATGGCATAGTGGGAACTTCTCTACTTCAGAAGAATTGGGATGATTTATGGCGTAGTGGGTACCTTGCATGTGTACTTGTATTATTGCCCCAAGAGACTCTCCAGCGGGCTCTAAAAAGTCCGCTCTTCCGGCTTTCGTTGTGACTGTGCTGCGTTGTCGCGCAGGCCTGGCGATCTCTTTATCAGAACAGTGGCCTCGCACATCAGTGAGTACACTCAATGACGTGCTGCTTCTGAGATCGTGCTCACTTACTTGACACAAAGCATTGAGCCCCCTAAAAAATTCGTATTTGTCTTTTGAGAAAATGAATACTATGACTTTAAAATTAATACTGGTTTGTGCTAGTTGGTAGAAATTCGTTGTACAGTTACTTCCGCTCCTCTGAAGAACGTATTTTACCCTTGTCCCACTTTCCTAAGAGCAGGGCAAGTAACTACATCAAAAATCCAATGTTCGTTATGATTGCCTTAACTTCAAATTTTTCCATTAAAAAACCGTTACGAACCGCTACGGAACATTTTTTTTTTCGTTCCGGAACAGAAACGGAACGGAACTTTTTGCGGTGGAATGAAACTAAAACCGAAACGAAAAACATTTCGTTCCGACACCCTGCTTTCCTCGCTACCTGAATGAACCAGGTACAGCGAATATAAGCACATTTCTGCCATCTGGTGAGCATCGCGCCAAAGAATAAGGCAATACTCAGCCTCCGAGATTTACAACAATAAATTGTACGTCTTGGAGGCCAAACGCGACGGCGATGGCGTATGTCAGGAATTGCCCGCTGCATGACGCTCGCAGCTCGCGTAACTTAGAGTCACTGTATATGCTACCTTTAGGTAGCAGAGTTGCGCATAGGTCCGGCCAGCAACCACAGCCATGCAGTAAAGTCGCACTTCGTTTTTGCAAGCAACATGCCTACCATGACGCCGATTAACTTGTCTGGCGTGTCGAAGACCGGCGATAAACATTGGCTGTCGATGGTTAGTGTTAATTCAGTTCGCTGCAGCGGCGGCGTCGAAAAATAAAAAAATTGGCCCAAGCGGCAACTTCTCCGCAATGCATGGTTGCTAGCGGCGTTGGAAGACAGATGCGCAACTCTGCTACCTAAAGGTAGCATATACAGTAACTCTAGCGTAACTATACAGTAACTCTAAGTTGAGTAGCAGAGTTGCGCATCTGTTTTCCAACGCCGCTAGCAACCATGCATTGCGGAGAAGCTGACGCTCGGGCCAATTTTTGTATTTCTCGACGCCGCCGCTGCAGCTCACTCAATTAACACTAGTCATCGACAGCCAATGTTTCTCGCCGGCCTTCGACACGCGAGACATGTTTATCGGCGACGCGGTAGGCATGTCGCCTGCAAAAATGGAGTGCGACTTCACCGCATAGCTATGGTTGCTAGCCAGACCTATGCGCTACTCTGCTACCTAAAGGTAGCATATACAGTGACTTAAATGTAGCATATACAGTGACTCTTAGTTACGCTAGAGTTACTGTATATGCTACCTTTGGGTAGCAGAGTTGCGCATCTGTCTTCCAACGCCGCTAGCAACCATGCATTGCGGAGAAGTTGCCGCTTGGGCCAATTTTTTTATTTCTCGACGCCTCCGCTGCAGCGAACTGAATTAACACTAGCCATCGACAGCCAATGTTTATCGCCGGTCTTCGACACGCCAGACAGGTTAATCGGCGATACGGTAGGCATGTCGCCTGCAAAAACGAAGTGCGACTTCACCGCATAGCTGTGGTTTCTAGCCGGACCTATGCGCCACTCTGCTACCGAAAGGTAGCATATATAACTCTAGCGTAACTGGTGCCTCATAGCACCTTCGACTGGTCGTTTGAGAGCGCTCTGACTGTGTTTGAAACTGTTGAATTCATCAGCTTTAAACCTTTTCAAAGAGAACAAGCAGGTACGCAAGTCATGTTCAGTCTGATCATAATTTGACTCGATAATCTTAGTAGCAATGGTTCGTTGCTATTTTACATACTTTTTTCAGCGCCTGCGGATGCGGAGCACTCGAAAACGACCAGTCGAAGATGCTATTATATTAACAGCTTCGTTCAGGATAGGCACCGTTGATTTACATCTCAACAACGGAAACGAAAATGTAGGGCGTAGAACGGCGATAAAAAAAATTAAATGTTAACAACTGAGAACCAGCGTGGATTTTTCAAAAAATGGCAATTCCTAAATATTCTGCAGAACTATGTAAGAATCGCTCTTAAAATTTAATGGTTCGTGTCGTACTTATCAGATGGCGTTCGCTTTTAGTTTCTAGTTTGACGTAGAGTTACTGTATATGCTACCTTTAGGTAGCAGAGTTGCGCATAGGTCTGGCTAGCCACCACTGCTATGCGGTGAAGTCGCACTCCATTTTTGCAGGCGACATGCCTACCGTGTCACCGATTAAGATGTCTGGCGTGTCGAAGACCGGCGATAAACATTGGCTGTCGATAACTAGAGTTAATTCAGTTAGCTGAGCGGCGGCTTTGAAAAATACAAAAATTGGCCCAAGCGTCAGCTTCTTCGGAATGCGTGGTTGCTAGTGGCTTTTGGAAGACAGATGCGCAACTCTGATACTAAACTCTAGTTTGACGAAGAGTTACTGTATATGCTACCTTTAGACAGTAACTCTAGTTACTGTATATAGCATATACAGTAACTGTAGTTTGACAGCACATAATTCAAGTGATGTAATAATGGCACCAGTCTTTGTAGCAGGGGGCGTTGTACGTAACAAAACAATAGTACTAGTAGTAGTCCTACTATTATTATTGTTAGTATTAGTAGTAGTAGTAGTTGTTGTTGTTGTATCAGCTCTGTTAAGAAAACAGTAACCTATCCTAAAGCGTTACACTACTCCAAGACAATGTCCTTGATGCTGCAACTTGGTTTAGAAGTAATTGTTTGTTGATTAATTATAAAAATAAAACTAATTTTCGTTAAAACTCCATTGAAATCAATGGTGTCAAATTTACTCCTACTTCTGTATTCTCGTGCTTACGTCTCATGTAAGTGTACTCCCGTTGAATATGTTAATTCTATAAAATGCCTTCGTGTGTTTTTTGATAGTGACCTCTCCTGGGATATTTGGCCTACGTTTGTGGCAGACTACGAAAGATCTCGTGGTTACTTTTTAACATTAGATCCTTCTCGCCAACTAATAATAAAATCGCTATATCACGAATGTTCTTGCTACAGTATCGGGCGATATGACATCACATTATTCCCTTTCAGTTCTTCGCGATGGCAGTGTCGTGTATCTTAAAAAGCATGCTGAAATCCATGATGTACAACTGCTATAATAATTATTGGGGTTTTAATATCAAAACTACGATATGATTATGGGGGACGCCGTAGTCTCGAGGGCTCCGGAAATCTCGACCACCTGGGGTTACTTAAGGTACTACAGATAAATTTAAGAGCTTCTAGCATTCCGCCTCCGTCGAAATGCGGCCGCTGCGGCCGAGATTCCATCCCGCGACCTTCGGGTCAGCGGAGGGCACCATAACCGCCATAACCACTAGACCACTGCGACGTAGGTAGTGCTGCATCGCAGGCGCGAGCTGTGAGACGGAGAGTAGGAATACGGATACGAAATGTTTACTTTTCCGAGTTTGATTGTATCAGAGAGGCATGCTCGTTTAAAAGACATGTGTCGATGTGAAAATCGTTTGAAATAATTTCCTTACGCTTCTCACTTATACAAACTTTAAAGATGTATTTTCGTAGAAACTATGGCTGTGGTTTGGGCGGCTGCGGAGGTTATTTGAAACCGTGTGCAAGTTCTTTTGCTTACTCACGCGAATAGTATCCATTGTATCATTTCATAAATTGTTTGTAACTGCTTTATTTTCCTTTGTGCTCCATGTCACGTCTGTTATGTACATTACAGTACTGACATAGAGAAAGAAAGACGTTAAGAGAGGACACTCCGCGAAATCTGGCCTCAGAAAGTACGTCAGGACTACGTAACGAACTAGTGCTCTCACCAAACGCCAGAGGACGCAAGCGCGAAAAAAGAAAAAGTTGTCATCAATCCAACAGAATTGTTTTTACAAAATAATAATTATACGCCCAAAGTTGGCAGGTTCTTTATACATAAAAAAAAAATCACAGCATATCCACGGAGTGAATGATGATGAGTGGGCGAAGCTGCGGAGGTTCATCGGTAAACCGTGAATCTTCCGTGAATTCTGCCCAGTACATCATCACCGACGTGAGATCGGCCGCGTTTATACTAAAGGTTCGATGAGTTATGACGACTTGCAGCTCACTTTAATTACGCTGTGAATTTTCATTGTTTAGAAAACCATTGCTTTAGAAAACATCTGGCGTCTTTCGTTAAGCAGCTGGCGTCTTTTCATTTTGCTTTAGAAACATCTGGCGTTCTTTCGTTTTGCTTAAAACATCTGGCGTCTTTCGTTGGTTTATTTCATCAATCAACGGCGTTTTGAACAAAATTTTTATTGTTTAATCAAGCAAAGGAGAAATCTCACCAGGCACTACCTTGGAGGTAAACAATGGCTGCTAATGGGAATGAGAGACAGAAGAAGTCGGCTTTTAGCTAACACTTACACTTCTACTTCTACTAACGTTTCCTACTGGAACATGCCAATGGCTGCTAATGGGGAATGAGAGACCGAAGAATTCGGCTTTTAGTTAACGCGCACGCTGCGAATTTTTTATTGTTCAACAACGCACAGGAAAAATCTCCCACCGGCACCACCTTGGAGGTCAAAGCGTAAGAATGGTTACGCACTACGACTACGACTACGAGGGACGAACGGGTGCCGCCTTAAGGAGCTTCACCCCTAAAACAATTTACTCAGCACACCTTACTTGGTTATTTTTATTGAGCCGTACTGTCATAAACACCATCTCAAAGCGACAAACCCATGCATGACAGCGGGAAGGTTTCGTCCACGTCGGCTGCGTCGGTGTTTTCGTGTGTGTGACAACAGGTGAGGCACGTTTGCAAGCAAAGCTTGTAGAATGACGTTGTTGTTGGGCTAGTTGGGTCATTTATTCAGAAAGAGGTGACAACTGTGCAAATAAGACACCAAGTAACATAGAAACCCGCACACACACACACACACACACGTTGCTCTTCGTGTGTGTGCGTGTTTCTGTTTCTTGCCTGGTGTCTTATTCGCGCAGTTTTAACCTTTTTCTGAAGGTTGTAAGGACGGCGAGGTTCGCTAAAAATCAGTTTGCGGCTCTATGCGGCAGCTAGACGTGAACACTGTGCAACGTATGCGTCAAGCCGAGGCGACGCGTGCTGCGTCTGCCACCGATGCGAGCGTCTGTGCGCTGAGCTCGGTGCGAAATATTGAGGAGCGTTCGCTGGTCCTTGCATGCTTCACGGTGCACCATAACGGTGCGTTTCCCGAAGCCTCGGACCACGAATAAATCCTGGCTTTTCTGGTATATTGTGTCGCGTGATTTCTGTACGCTCGTTTTTTTCAGTGCAGTATTTCGGTGAAACGCAGTCGCGACTCGCGACTTCATTGTTATGTGTATTTCACTTCTTCTTTCTTCAACTTTGTGCGCTGTGTTTTTGCCAGAGATCCTTACGGCCCAGTGTGTCATACTTCACCAGCTTCTGCCAACTATAGCGATGTGTGCGTTGTCTGTGTTCTCTCTGTATTTGTTACAATTTATTTGTAAGCCGAGAGGCATTTCTTGTCTATCTTGCATTTCTGTGCGGTGCTGTTCTCATTGTGTGCTTTTATATGCTCAGCCTCTACCTTGCCTTGTAATAAAAACATTGTGAATACTCTGTGTCTTTGATTGATATGTAGATTGAGCGCTTGTTCTAATAGAAAACACGAGCGCGATAAATGAAGCCGTAGTGAATTATGATTTCCTGCATCTCTTTTGTTATAACTTAATCAAAAAGAATTATGTCACGACATCAATTCGCACGAATCATTGAACTATACAAAATAGGGAATCGTAAATTGAAAACGACAAACAATAGCTTTGCCATTTGGGCGAAGAAATAAGCAACTTTCGACATAGCGAAACGTGGTCACGCACAGTAATTCAAAATTCGCGCCAGTGAAACCGAAACAGGAAGCGCAGGCCACTTGCTCTCACCAACCACCAGGTGCGCTAGGGTCGATTGGGCCGCTGGGGTCTATGGGAGTGTCCACTCTTAACTTTTTTTTCTTTCCCTATGGTACTGATGCGTTCATTACACGCAGTGCTGGGCAGTATCGAAGATACATGTATCTTAGATACTATCTTAGATACTCTTTGGGTATCTTGTGTCTGTATCGCAATACGTCTCGCAAAACGTGTATCTGTATCTGTATTTCCGATACATTCAATAATGTATCGTGTATCTTAAGATACAAGAAACTCCTATAGAAACACCACCGTACGAAACAATAATCGCTGGCTCAACTCCGCTTCTCAAGCTGGTACTTGTGCCTATAAACCGCCTGAATAAAGCTAAGCGCATTGACATAATTTTATTTTTCCGCCAGATGCCACCAGTGAGGGTAGGCGATGACGTGTGCGCGTCCCTTCTGTGCAGAGCAACATGACAGCGCTCGCTTAGTCTCGACAGAACAAGCGCGCGAACGTCTATGCTTAGCTCACGTGCCTTTTCTCGATTTTTTTCTTTTTTTCCTGTGGAGTGATTTTTTCCTGTGGAGTGATTATCGCGTAAATTCTGATGCCGCTCCCCTGCGTAGTGCTTCGTTACGAAATCTGAAGCATAGGGTTGCTTTGCGTCTCGTGGCTTTCACACTTCACCGATTTGAAGGATATTGTGGATGTAAGTTCGACTTACATGCGACTGACTTATGTGCAAATAAGATCCTAACTATAGCACCACTTGTGGCGATGCTAGATCGAATAGATGAAGCGTTTAACTACCAGAAGATGTGTGTTCGTGTTCCCTATCTTTTTCTTCCTGCTGTCGATCGAATCCCGGCGCGCGGCGGTCGCATTTTCGATGGAGGCGAAAATACTTGAGGCCCGTGTACTTCGATTTAGGTGCACGTTAAAGAACTCCAGGTGGTTGAAATTTCTGGAGCCCTCCAGTGTGGCGTTTCTCATAATCGTACCGTGGCTTCGGGACGCTAAACCCTAACGGTTATTATTTTTATGTCCGTGCTATCTTTATTCAAAGAGCTTTTGAAATCGTAATTTGATTGTCAGCACAAGTGCTTTCTTAGTTGTCCCTCTTTTGCGTCCCGTACATTACCTAGGGCTCTGAACTGTTTTTTTTTGCGGTCTCGTCACAGCAATATGCCTCTTGTAACGTGCTTTGCCAAAATAAGCTCTCTGCGTTATTCTTACTTTATTAAACTGTCTGCTTTATTTCTGCTACTGTTTACGCATTTATATTTCACTTGAGTTTACTGTTCTGCCGGGCGATTTTGAAAGCAAATATGTAATTATGTGGGCGCGCACTGAGTATACAGTACCAAACATCCTGCTTACTGCTTAGTAAACAGCGAAAGTGAGCTTGCATTATAATTATGGAAATAATTAGGTGCCAACTTAAAGTTGTTAGGAAAGCGATTCGAGAAACATTGCGATACCAAATGACCTGTTTTTCTCATGAGCGTCCCAACAAGCCGTTTCAGTCAATATTTCATGGGCACTAAATCTTTTTATTGTTTTACATTAACAAGTAAGTTGGCGATACTTCATGCTTACTTGACATAACTGTTAAGGGGTGCCGCCTGTATCGTGTTTCAATACTTCTTCACTATGAATGTTTGCTACAGAACGGATTATCTATTTTATTTACATATATTTGTCTTCCTTTATTTAGGCCTCCCTAATTTGTTTTTTAACTATTACTAATCGCCAGCTAATCGGAGCTATAGGTGGCAATAGCGTGAATAACAGCGGTGTGCTGCGACGATTTGTGTAACTATCTGATACGCGCTCTTAATTCTTTATTTTGGTGTGATCGGGTTTAAAACACAAAAAAAAATTATCAGGATGCTCGGCTCAAGCCGCACTGCGATATTTCGGAATCTTCGCGGTTGTTGCAGATTGCCCTGTTAAGATTACGCGCGAATCCCAGCCGCGGCGACCACATTTTGATGGCGGCGAAATGCTCGAGGCCCGTGTACTTAGATTCAGGTGCACGTCAAAGAGCCCCAAGTGGTCGAAAACCGCAGGTGGCCGAAAACCCCCAGGTGGTCGTTAACAACCCCAGGTGGCCCTCCGCTACGGCGTCCATCATAACCATATCGTGTTTTTTTATGCAAAATCGCAACAATTATGATTAAAATTATGCGCAGGACGCAAGCACTGTAGTTCATTCAGGAGTTTACACGAGCACGAGCGGTAACGCTGGAAGGTTCGATCGCTGGTGTGACCGCACGTTCCGCCGATGATCATACCGAAGGCCAACGACATCTATTGCCGCTAGCTGGCAGCTGTACAGCGTTCCTTTGCTTGTACATTGAGTTACTTAGTTTTCTGGGTACAAGTTTGCCCAATGAGCAGTTTCGTTTCTACCAGAGCGACTGCCGCCTTCTTCATCGTCACCACTACGTGATAATACAATAGGCATTTCTGGGGTGCACATGTTCTCTCGTTGAAGAGAAATTGTTAAAAGATTGCACGTGAGTCAGTATATGATAACGAGCGTTTTACGCCAGCTGATAAGTAGAACATGAAAAGTCATTGCAGTTTTATGAGCTCTATACGTATACACAGTGCGTCACGAAAAATGTCGCTGGCAGTGTTGTCACTGCTGTACACCGGTGATTCGATATTGCGTAAACGGGCTTTTACAGACGAAGTAAAGCTCCACACCGGTATTTGCACCATCGAGCGAAGGCTTCTTATTGAAGTTCTTGTGATTAGATGGCGACCGGCTAGCTGGTCCGCAAGCTGAGCAGCGATCTCATCACTTACAAAAATAACAAGCAAGAGCCGCTGGCAGTGAACGGCTGTCCTGTTAAGCAGCCGAAACAATCCCCAATAAGTTCTGTCGGAAATAAACTAATGCACTTTGAGCAAGAAGCACGAAACTTTTGAGATGCTAACAGATATTTAATTAAAGTGAAACAAAATTGGTCACATTAAAGATAATTTCAAGCAAACCTTTTTGTGCATACGCGTTCGCTACTACATTATGGGGATCAATAATAACAAATTTGCGAATGTATCGAAGTATCTTAAGATACAATTGGCAAGTATCTTATCGGATACAATTATTGCGGCAGTATCTTGTATCTGTATCTCCAATACTTCTTGCCGGAGTATCTTGTATCGTATCGCGATACAATTTCAAAGTATCTTTGCCCAGCCCTGATTACACGATAGTGATGTTTGACGTGGCACAACACTGTACCGATGTGTATGTAACTCTGATTAACGAAATGTCATCGGGTTCTAGTATATGTACATAGTGTAAATAAACTTTTTCTAAACAGCACTGTAAAGTAAGGAAGGGAGAGCTGAAGTTACCAGTAGCAGCGAAGTTCCGTGCGGGGAATTTTCAGCTGTCATTTTGATCGGGAAGGATACAGGGAATTTTTGCGACATTGCATGGTGATATCGCATAATATGACGCAAACATAGCAGATACAGTGCGCTTTCGGCTTTCGCAATCGCTTAACAATAATGGGCTCGTTGGTGAGCCATGATATTGATGAAGCAGCGCAAAAAAGACACGATCACGCACATATACAAATAAGGCAAACACAAGCGCTGGGTGTGCGCGTGTCATTTAATGTGGGTGAGCTTATACGTCTTGTGCGCTGCTTCATCAACTTCTGCAATCGGTTCTGGCGCAAGCAGCACGCAAAGGCAGAACCCTTAAAATTTGTTTCCGATAATTACACGCAGCGATTTCTCGTTCACTCCGCGTGCTCGACTTAAAACCCACGTATGAGGTTACCAAGGCCATGCTTTAGTGCTGTGCAGGAACGCAGCAGTGTTGCGCAATGGGCGCCTCCATTCCATTCCAATTCCATTCCTTTCAATTCCTCGGAATGAAAAAAACTTAGCCAATTCCCACTCCGGGAATGGCCGGGCAGTTCAGTTCCATTCCTGTAATTCCTCAACGTAGGAAAGGCATCTTGATAGTTTTATCGAGTTAAGAATGAACGCCGCATAAAGCTGATGTCATCAGAACTGCAAAAGTAAGCAAAACACGTTAGCAAGGTCGAGGGATAGTAGCCTGGTGACACATCTCGTGCAGTGCAACCACCCTACTAATTCCCTTATGGGCAGTTCTCCCGCTACCTACTTATTTGCATGATCAGCATGTTTGAACGAATGGTGATGTTTTAACATTGTTTAAGCTTAAATGTGTTAATGCTGAAATGACGACATATCGTATTTTTATGCTGACAAAAGTAGTATTCAAGAAGACTAAGTAGTTTTGCCACGCGTCTGGAGCTGTCGTGAATATGAATAAAACCCAGATTTGGTTAATGGCGAACAAAACCCTCTAGATCTGCTGGTATTAGTTGGAACAGTGCACCGCTCGGGCATCTTGTGCCTTTGCATCGAGTACGGAACACTGGGCCGCACTGCTCGTCAGCACTCACGCTTGTCAAGCGCGCCTCGCAAGCATGGATAGGGTGAGGAGAACTTTCTGTGTTCGCCTGTGCGCAGGTATGCAATGTCTTCCTTGTCGCAAAGGTTATTTACGTGTGTCAGGTACTAAACTGCTCGTGAGATAAAGATCAGGCTCTGCATAGAGTATTCGACATTTTTGTGTGGGGGTATCAATGGAAACCAACGCGTAGGGATAATTTGTTTCTCCCGTCAGTATCTGCTGGGATAATGCATTTGTTTGTACACTGACTTATGCCTCGGTTTGTAGTAGGCGCGTTGCTTATAAATGTACCGTGCTTGTAATCAGCCAAGCCATTTTAAAAATACTGCTTTATTGTTAAAATCGAGGCTCTGACTTACTAATGTTTGAAGTTTGAAAAACAGCACGTAGACGAAAACGTGCTCTATTTTCGGAAAAACATGTAATTCCATTCCCATTCCATTCCGTGCAAAAGGCGCTTAATTCCATTCCCATTCCGTGGTTCCTCCAAGCGTTGTCCCCATTCCATTCTCATTCCATTCCGGGGTCGCGAAAATATGGAATGATTCCGGAGTCATTCCAATTTCGGAGTGAAAACTCCGCAACACTGGAACGCAGGCACTAGCGATGATTTGAACAGTCGTAAACATGTCACACACATCTATTATATATGTTTGTGTGCGTCTGTGTGTGTTCGCACTTCGCGCGCATTACTATTACAGTGCAGGGAAATATGCCGAGATTTTTTTCGAAGTATGCAGGGGAAAAATCCCAAAATAGGGAATTTTCATGTCTCGAAATGGGAATTTTTCGGCATAGGATGGAACGTCACTGTCCAGTAGTCCCGTATTAACAGGGCTCCCACTCTAGTATGCACGCGCGTGTGGTAACCTCCAAAACGTGAACAATATGGTTCAGTTTATTGTTTCTTTAATTTGTGGGCATTCAGAAATGCTGAGATAAATTATTTAGTGTTCATCTGTGAAATGCATATACTGTTCTATTGCGATAGCAATTATATGGACAGTCTCGGCTGGTTTCTGCCTCCGCCGTCATGCACCGTATATATATATATATATATATATATATATATATATATATATATATATATATATATATATAAGAGTCCCAAAGAAAAATAATTCATAAAAATGCTTCCAAAGCGCGGAATCGAACCAGCGACCTCTTGCTCCGCAACGCGCGGCGCTAACCACTACACCACAAAGCGCAGATCCGTCAGGTAGCTAACGGCGAGCGTTATATACACACCCTTTACCGCTGGCAGGACTCAGAGACAGCAGGCGCTCATAAGCGTTTTTTCATAACCTGCGAGATGGCGCGAGGAGCGCAAACGGCGTATTTAAAGGTCGTCGGCCAGCTCGCTCGCTTCTTCTAATATTTGTGCAGGAAGAACCTAGCCCTTCCGCTGTCTGCTCGCGCGGTAGTTGTTGGCGGGGGGCAGATGTTTCTGCAGCGTAGCAGGGCGTCTATCGCGGGCCGCTTTTCTTGCTATCGCATTCATTGCTTCGCCCTTGCGGCGAAACTGACTTTTTTGCTTGTTTTGTTTGTTTATGTACAAGTTACATGTACAATAAAGCTTCCCCTTGCATGTTGTATTCTAAATCGTCAAACGTTTAACGCGATAACGTTAAAGAGCTCGTTGAGACAGCGAATCATTTGATGGATAGCTTGCCGATCTCTCGTGATAGAGTGCGTATTACTCGAGATCGTCAACCACTTTTCTAAACACAGCTTTCCTATACTGCATTTCTAAAGCAGCCTTCCCTGGCACGCTTAAGGCAAAAATCATGAGTTAACATGTAGTAGCATACCAGTCAATCTGAGGCGGCGCCACGAGCGTTCCCACATATTCGTGTATACTTGTAGCGACGCTTGCCAATTGATGCACGTGTTTGTGTGCGAGCATCGTCTGTTTGATTTCCCTAATTGTGATCCACCACCAGTAATTGTGACTGAGTGCAGTAGGACAGATCGTAAGTGTGCCTTCCTGTTTGCACGTGTTGTTTGCACAATCATTTCTTGCCTGGAACGGATATGGTCACCTGCATAGGCGTGCGCACAAGGGGGGGGGAGGCCCCCCCCTAATCACCTAAGAAGGGAATAGCGCAAAATCTGCCCCGTACATTGACCCTCCTAGTCACCCAAGAGGGGGGGGGGGGCGAAATCTACCCCATCTATTGACTTAGTAGGGTGGGGGAGCGCAGCGATAAACCTTTGCCCCCCCCCCCCCCCCCCCTGATGGGAAACCCTGCGCACGCCTATGGTCACCTGGATTGTTGTTACCAGCATTCGCTAGTTTGCCTTGCGTGGGAAAGCTTAATAAATAACGAATTATGAATTCTACTGGCCTACTTCCGAAACGACAAGTTTAATGTGGGATGTGTGCAGTTTACTACAGGAACACATTTACGTTGGCAATGACTTTGACGCCATAACGAATTCCTGGACAGTGACGCAAACATCTCTGTGATTACACTATTGCACTTCACTCATGTATAACGCTTCCCACATGTTTCCAGTGTATCTTATCTCATTTTAAGAGCGGAGATCTTCAAGCGAGGGCTGTCGACGCGGCGAAAGCCTATGGTTTCCTGGAATGGGGAGACCACCCCAAAGACGATGCCTGAATGAAAACAAAATAAAGATGTTTATTCTCTCTCTCCCTTCAAGCTTTTCGTAGCGCCGGGTAGAGCGAACAGAAACTATCATCATCATGAATCGGTGCGCGCTCTCTTCGTTCTCTTCTTCCTCTCAGTCGTCTTCTTCATCGTCTGCTTCGCTCCCTAATAACGTACGCCAGTTTCTCTGGCGCGGTATGCAGTAATTCTGATGGGTGAGAGAACGAGTACAGAGAGAGAGAGAAAGAAAGAAAAAGAGAAATTCTTGGCGCAAAACATTTCTTGGCGAGGCGGGATTCGAACCAGCGTACCCACGATCCGAAGGCGAGCGTACTAACAACTAGTGTTGTGGAATGGGCGTCTCCATTCTATTGCAATTCCATCCCGGGGAATTAGAACGTGCCGCGATTCCATTCCTTTCAATTCCTCGGAATGAAGAAACTTAGCCCATTCCCACTCCGGGAATGTCCGGACAGTTCAATTCCATTCCTGTAATTCCTCAACGTAGAAAAGGCATCTTGATAGTTTTATCGAGTTAAGGTAGGTCACCACCTTCGAGAAAATTTTTGACAGTTTTGGTCCAAAAGTTATAATTATGGCTTTGGCTTGTAGGGCTTATGTAAATTTAAGCTTTAAAATAATGAAATTACGAAAAAATTTTAAAAGCAAGATTTATAAAAATAAAAAAGGTGCCAAAATATGCATCTTGCGCCAACAGTCATAACTAAAAAACTGTTGGAGCGATTCAAAGGTGACTTGGTAGGTACGCAGTGAGGACAGTATCCTGTGCATCTAACCTTCATGATAACCATATCTCGAAGCTAAGGTGCGCTATCATAAAAAGACTGAGAAAATTTATATTTGGTATGTTTGTTTTGCACACAATTAGCGATAGTAGAAAAAGTTACCGCTAGTTTCCAATCATTCTGCTTGAATGCACTGTTCACAGTATGCACAGCATGAGGTGAGACGGCGCGCAAGTTGGTATACGAAAACTTGCAGTGGACACAATCATCGCGCCAGCGTCAATACGCATCACAGCTTAGAGAAGCGCTTTTCAGCGACAGAAGCAAAACCAAAGAAGTGAAGGGTGGGGAGAGGGGGTATGCTGCCGCCATAGTTCCGCACGACGGATACCAACCACATAGAATCGCGGTTACGCGAAGAATAGAGACAAACTTCGAAGCAACACAGTCTATATAAGAACAGAATTGTAGTAGGCGCATTGCTTATAAAAGTACCGTGCTTGTAATCGGCCAAGCCATTTTAAAAATAGTGCTTTATTGTTAAATTCGAGGCTCTGACTTACTAATGTTTGAAGTTTGAAAAACAGCGCGACGAAAACGGAAAAGGACGTACTTCAATTCCCATTCCATTCCGTGCAAAAGGCGCTTAATTCCATTCCCATTCCATTCCTCCAAGCGTTGTCCCCATTCCATTCCGGGGTCGCGAAAATGTGGAATGATTCCGGAGACATTCCAATTTCGGAGGGGCAATCCGCAACACTGCTAACAACGCAGTTATCCAGGCACGCTAGCAGAGCATAACATAGCCTTGTGTAGTACAGTATAGCAAGGTGGCGAGAAAGGGAAGAGAGGGTGAGGAGGAGGAAAGGAGCGGGAGAGAGTAAAGCATAGCACAGAAAGAGAAATAGAGAGGAAGAAAGGGAAAAAAAGAGAAAGAGAGAGAAAGACAGAAAGAGAGGAAATTAAAGAAACAAGCACACCATAGGAAGAAAGAAAGAAAGAAAGAAAGAAAGGCAAAAAGGGAAATTAAGAGGGAGGAAGAAATAAAGAGAGGGAGAAAGGGATGGAAAGAAAGAGGAAGCAAGAAATAGAGAGAGAGAGAGAGAGAGAAAGAAGCGCAAGAAAGATAAAGATAGAAAGAGCGAGAAAGACAAAGAAATACATAGAGAGAGAAAAAAAATAAATAGAAATAAACAGAGACAAAAAAGGGTATAGAAAAAACAGAGAGATAAGCGAAAAAGAAATAAACAGAGGAAGAAAGAGAGAAAAATAGAGAAACAAAGAAGGCAGCCCAGCTCCACGCTTCCTTCATGCTTGGCACCCCTATTGGCCGCGACATCGAGCGGAGTCGCCGCCTGGCGGCTACTGGCTGAAGCGCGCCTAGTATGGATTGCTCCCTGCGTCGTCTGCTAGCCACGCCGTGTTTGCATGTGCGCGTACGTCCTGCACGTTCTCAAAGGGCGGTTTGTTCGGTTGTGTTAGCGCGATTTTAACTGCTCCTACGTATACCTAACATGGTGTACAGAAGCAAATGGGCTTGCTCGGCGCATGCGCATTGTAATAAGATCCGTGAGCGCGAATTTCGAGAGGGCTGTGTATTGGTGTCGTATCCTTCGTTCGCCGGAATCATTTCAGCGTTGATGCCGCTTTCTGGCTCAAGCACATCGTAAAGTGCGCTTGGCATAATCCCAAACATGATGAGCATTAAATTGTGTGTGAATGCAGCGTTTTAGCGACTCGGTGGTAAACAAAAACGAGGCTCATGCACTTTCGCGTTGTTGTTAGGTGTGTAATTGCGGCACTGTAGTTCATGATGAGCTTTAGCTGCGCTTAAAATGTCCTTTTATTTTACGGTCGTGGTCCCGCTAAAGCGAAATATTTCGATCGAGTGAAGCCTGAGACTTCGGTACTCAAGCTGTCCCAAAAAAAAAAAAAAAACAGACAATGGAATGACACGGCAGTGATAAAACGGAGTTGCCGCGCGCAATTTTAACTTGGAGGGAAATTTATGCAGAACCACCTGTGTGCTTAGCCCGACGGCGTGCCTTACACTTATGTCGTATAATTTCACGCAAAACCTCATCCTTTTTTTTTCACATTATCTTGAGCGTTTGTGTGGGGAGTTGTTATAAATTGATGGAAGGCAGCGGACATTATTATTTTGAAAAAAAAAAAGACACTTATTCCATAAAATAACCGGACCTTTCTTGCATCACTGTCGTGCACGTAATCAATCGATGAAAGCTCTGTGCTCAACTCTTACCTGTGTATGCGTATTCGCGTGAACAGTGCTATCGAACTCATTGCACATGAATATGGGCTGGTGTACAAATGAACAAGAAGTAAACACTTAAGTAGTTCAGTCGTGCTACAGCAGTGCGTACTACACAGAAGACAAGCTAAACACGTACAGAAAAACTACAAAAAACGTCATATAGTGCGTAAGCGCAGACTGTCATCCAAGGCGAGCATCCCTTTCGTCGGCAGATTGAGCTTCTCTCACTAGTAATAGGAACGCGGGATGATCTTCGTGCATCGATCCAACAATGAGGAGTGTATATATTACCAGAAAGCAGCAATCAACGCATTTTATTCGCCGACGATCTGCTGAAACTGTTCACAACGAAGCGCCGCTGTGTGCATTTGTATACGCGCCTCCGACCGCCTCTCCACACTAACGCGGCGACGCCGCTGCCACCTATAGGTCGATCTCGCGGCCAATTGGCCGCGAAATCGAACGGAGTCGCCGCCTGGCGGCTACTGGCTGAAGCGCGCCTAGTGTGGATTGCCCCCTGCGTCGTCTGCTAGCCACGTCGTGTTTGCATGTGCGCGTACGTCCTGCACGTTCTCATAGGGCCAGTGGCGTAGCCAAGGGGGGGGGGGGGGTTGGGCGGGTTCAACCCCCCGCCGAAATTTTTCAATTTTGCTTGCGTATATATACACGCACACATACAAACGCACGCACGAACATATATAAAGTATGGTTAACCCCCCCCCCCCCCCGAAAAAAATTTCTGGCTACGCCCCTGCAAATAGCGGTTTGTTCTGTTATGTTAGCGCGAGTTTAACTGCTGGTACGTATACATGACATGGTGTACAGAAGCAAATGAGTTTGTTCGGCTGCATGCGCATTGTAATAAGATCAGTGAGTGCGACTTTCGAGAGGGCTTTGTATTGGTGTCGTACCCTTCGTCCACCAGAATCATTTTAGTGTTGGCGCCGCTCTCTGGTTCAAGCACACCCTAAAGTGCGCTTGGCATAGTCCCAAACATGAGGAACATTAAATAGTATGTGAATGCAGCGTTTCATCGACTCGGTGGTAAACAGAAACGAGGCTCATGCACTTTCGCGTTGTTAGGTGTATAACTGCGGCACTGTAGTTCATAATGAGCTGTAGTTGTGCTTAAGATGTCCTTTTATTCTACGGTCGTGGTCCCGCTACAGCGAAATATTTCTATCAAGTGAAGTCTGAGACTTCGGTGCTCAAACTGTCCCTAAAAAATACGAAAAGAAAACACAGACAGTGGAATGACACATACGGCAGTGTTAAAACGGAGTTGCCACGCGTAATTTTAACTTGGGGCGAAATTTATGCAGAACGACCCGTGTGCTTAGATTTAGGTACGTTTCGAAGTACCCATGATGTTCAAAATCAATCCCGACGGCGTGCCTTACATTTATGTCGTATAATTTCACGTAAAACCTCATCCTTTATTTTTACATTATGTTGGGCGTTTGTGTGGAGTTGTTATAAATTGATGAAAGGCAGCGGACATTATTAGTTTTAAAAAAAAAGACACTAGTTCCATAAAATAATCGGACCTTTGTTACATCATTGTCGTGCACGTAATCAATCTATGAGAGATCTGTGCTAAACTCTTACCTGCGTATATATGCGTATTCGGATGAACAGTGCTATCGAACTCATTGCACATGAATATGGGCTGGTGTACAAATGAACAAGAAGTAAACACTTAAGTAGTTCAGTCGTGCTACAGCAGTGCGTACTACACAGAAGACAAGCTAAACACGTACAGAAAAACTACAAAAAACGTCATATAGTGCGTAAGCGCAGACTGTCATCCAGGGCGAGCATCCCTTTCGTCGGCAGATGGAGCTTCTCTCACTAGTAATAGGAACGCGGGATGATCTTCGTGCATCGATCCAACAATGAGGAGTGTATATATTACCAGAAAGCAGCAATCAACGCATTTTATTCGCCGACAATCTGCTGAAACTGCTCAGAACGAAGCGCCGCTGTGTGCATTTGTATACGCGCCTCCGACCACCTCTCCACACCAGCGCGGCGACGGTGCTGCCACCTATAGGTCGATCTCGCGGCCAACAGCGAGAGCTGACGCGAGGCTGCCTTAATTTTTAACAGCAAAGCTGCATGTGCTTAGTCGAGGCTTCTCCGTCCGTTGGCGTAGCGGTGATCACGTGGCCTCGAAGTGTGGCGAGAGTGAGGCTCGGTAGGAAGGGGGGGGGGGGGGGCTGCGCCGTGTTAGGAGAGGCGAGGGCGGAGGATGTCGAGGCTCCGAGGAGGGGCGAACCTTTGCGCTCGTTTGTGTTGCGTGTTCTTGTCCATTGTCTCAGTTGCGCTGTGCCTTCCCATCGCTATGAACCAACTCGCCCAGACCAAAGTCTTACTGCGAACCTTCGAGAAACGCGCCAAGATGGGGTGAGGGTGAGGCTCAGTGGTGTATTAAAGAGCGTGTCAGTGTCAGTGTTCAGGAGTTTGCGCTTTCAGAATGGCGAATTCTCGTTCTCTCGACGAAGAAGCCTCCCGACGTGAGCGTGAGCTGACGCGAGAACGGGCATGTTGTCGCCGAGACAACCGCGATGTTCGCGCAAGAGAGGCCGAAGCTAAGCGCCAACGAAGGGAAAACTTGAAAAACGTGGAAGTACGATATAGCCTGATGAAGGAGGGGCACAGGTTTTTTAGCCCCAGCCTGAACGACAGTGTCGTAATTGTGATGTACTGTACGTGACTCATGATCGTGACTCATGTGATGTACTGTACGTGACCAGGTCTTTATTGCACTATCTCTCATCAGGGCTGGGCAGATATGCTCGGAAAAGTATTTCGGAATACAGATATCGCAATACATGTGTTGCAAGACTAAAATACAGATAAGGAGATAAATTTGTCTTTGACTGAACGACATATTTCGAAGATACATTCGCAAAAAGACGAAAAAAGTATCCCGGAATACAGATGCAGGAATACAGTTACAAGGATACAGATACCGGAAAACTTCTTTTATTGCGATAGCAATTATATGGACAGTCTCGGCTGGATTTTGCCGTCGCCGTCGCCGCCGTCATGCACCGTATATGTATGAGTATATATATATATATATATATATATATATATATATATATATATATATATATATATATATATATATATTTAAAAGCCCAAAAGAAAAATAATTCAGAAAAAAATTACAGCATATCTACGGGTGAATGATGAAGAGCTTGGGCGAAGCTCCTGAAGCAATCATGGTCTCGGGATCGGCTTCTCGTTGAGCCCGTTTCGCAGCGGCGTCCTTGGCGCGCACCGTCTCGGGATCCGCTGAGCTGCCGCCAAGCGAGCGCCCGCCGCTGCGCATCGTTCATGCTCCACCAACAATCCGACTCGTACGGCAACGATCCAGGAGAACGAGAGAGGCGCTCGCTCCTCGCGCATCCCCGCGCAGGCTGCGCAGCAGCCAATCGGAGCGCAGCGGCACTTCTAGCGCCATCTAGTGTCGATTCACACAAGCGCCATATTGCACCAACGTCATCTAGGAAATGAGACGAGAAATGGTGATGACGACACGGATTGTGTACAGCGCCATCTAGAATATCGTCCCTCAACTGCAGTATGTATGTACTTCTAAAGTATAGGGGCTTTATGTACTTCTATGAGACAGTGCCATCTGCCGTTTACGCCGGACAACGGAGACGTGACAAGGTTAGACTAAGAGGAACTACGCCCCCAAAATGCTTCCGAAGCGCAGAATCGAACCAGGGACCTCTTGCTCCGCAGCGAGTGGCGCTATCCACTACGCCACGAAACGCAGATCCTTCACGTAGCTAACGGCGAGCGTTATATACACACCCTTTACCGCTGGACGGACTCAGAGACGGCAGGCGATAATAAGCGTTTCTTCATTACCAGCGAGATGGCACTAGGAGCTCGACGGGCGCATTTAAAAGTCGTCGGCGAGCTCGCTCGCTTCTTATATTTGCGCAGGGAGAACCTTGCCTTTCCGCTGTCTGCTCGCGCGGTTTTCTCGTGGTGATGGGAAGAGGAATGTTTCAAGCTGTCACCGTGATGTCCGCGCTCATGTTACGGAGCGTAGGAAAGTCACTCGAGCTCAAGGGACGCCGCTAAACGAACAAACAGAAGACGAGCGCGAACTATCAAGTGTCACAGCTCGACACTTGAAGCACGCTAGTTTCCTTCGCTGCTTCGGCCGCCTTTGCAACAGAAGCGCTGTTCAAACTGAGAGTATCCATTGGCGAGCCTCACTTTGTATAGCAATAATTTCTTGCTATCGCATTCATTGCTTCGCCCTTGCGGCGAAACTGTGACTTTTTTTTTTAATTTCTGGGATGCTCATGCTCCGCAAAGACATTAAGTGCAGTGCATTATTGCGAATAATGTTGAAGTGCATTGAAACTTTCAAGTCGGCATATCGCTCGAATCACTAACGAACACCCGTGAACTAAAAAAAAGAAAGAATACGTTTTACACACAAGATCTGGTTTGCTGAGAAGGTTGTTGTGTTAACTGTACATAAGCAACAGTGGTTTCTACTATAGGCTGTTTCTTAGAAAGCCTCGGTTCGGCCTCAATACAAGACTGGCGAACTCGCGAAATGTCTGGCTGCCTGAAAAAAAAAAAAAAAAAAAAAACTTAGCGGAGTGGCGCCGCCGTTGAGCGACAGCGCGAATCGCCGACGTGACTCTACAGCCCCCGCGGCGTCGGGGGGCTTGGGCCATGCCGTTCGTGTGGGGATTCTGGGGAACTCTTTGCTGCCTCCCATGTGTCGCCGACTGGCGGTGCGCCTCTGCTTAGGTTAGTACAAAAAAGTCTTCCTTTCCCCCATGGAAATAGGTCAGCTCGTTCTCGACAAAAAAAAAAAAAGAAAGATGTACCGAGACAACCGTATTCTTCATAGTATTGTGATATAATCGATATCTCGTGCAAGTATTTCACTTGTGAGATGCAAATGCATTTCTCAAGTGTATCTCGATACAGAAATACAGACACACGAAAACATATCTAAAATGAAAAAAAAAACGATATCTAAGATACCATCGCGATATTCTTGTGTCTCGATACTGCCCAGCCCTGTCTGTCATTATACTTTTTGGATTGTGCGCCCTTAGGATAGCGCACCCGACATGGTAATATTTGTTTATTTGAATAAGTAATGCAAACTGCAGTTTTTAAACTGTGTTCGGGTTACTCGGTTTATAAGCAAATTATTTTTCTTTAATTATTTTTGCAACAGACAAGGAAATCATAGGGGCATTTATAGGTTTCAACTGAAGTGTAGAAATGACCCATTGAACGAATATTTGTTCCGGTTGACCTGATGTCTATCTGACTGCCCCTTGCGGGTTCCTGCAGTAACGCGATGGTCTTAATACTCACACTCTCTGCCGAAAAACTGTGTGTGTTGTGTGTGTGTGTGTGTGTGTGTGTGTGTGTGTGTGTGTGTGTGTGTGCGTGTGTGTGGTGTGTGTGTGTGTGTGTGTGTGTGTGTGTTTGTGTGTGTGTGTGTGTGTTTGTGTGGTGTGTGTGTGTGTGTGTGTGTTTCGCCCATCCTTGTCGCATCCTTTCACTTTGTGCAAACTGAAACGCGCAGATTTAGCAGACGTGAGCGCTGTCTTGCAAGTTCACTTTGCTGTGACAAGTGCACCCGATGCCTTAAAGCTGAACGTCCTTTAACCCTTTCGCCTGGCGGTGTCATTGACACCATGACACCTTTCCCTTGCGGAAATGACCCAACTGGCCATCCTTGGGATCTCTTCATCCCACGGCTTTGACACCAATTGTGTGCACGGAGCTGGGAGCCGTAGTGAAGACAGAGCTTCACCGAAGTCATGGTGACGCCGTGGCGGTCAGTGAGGCGCTAGCTCTTCGGGTCGACTACCGAGCTGCAATGAGTATCACATGAAAATGAGACTGTTCACATTTTGTGTCCTCTAGATGCGGAAAAAGGCCATTTTTCTCTTCACAACCGATGCCTATGACCTAATTGATGATGTCGTAATCCATTACTCTTTAAAATTATGCGAACAGAAAAATAAATAAAAAACACCATGCCAATTCTTCCATTGGTCTCCTGGTTGCTCTTACCAAAAGTTGCCAGGCTACAGCCTCTTACTCATCCTCTCAACATATTGCTTTTTCGTTTATCCATCACAGTAGCGTCATTCCTGGCACCTAATCGCGCAGCTTCAACATGCGCCCGCATGTGTACCCAAGCTTTACAGAATGTTGTCGCTTAGTGAGCAGCGAAATAGCTTTGCTTAATCGGAATACTAATCTGTAAGATGACTCACGTGTAAATAGCGAGATGCATTCGGCCCATAGATCAAATTTCAACGGTTATTGTTAAGCTTTACTGCGACTCGGTTTTAGCGAACTATAGACATTTTTCCGTGTTTCTACCTATTTCTTTCCCTGTCTGTGTTATTTGTTTGCTTTCCTCTTTCGTTTTCTCTTTCCTCCTTGCTTCCTTTCCTCTGTGTCCTTGCGCGTTTGTGTATCCAATAATAATAATAATAATAATAATAATAATAATAATAATAATAATAATAATAATAATAATAATAATAATAATAATAATAATAATAATAATAATAATAATAATAATAAGCGAACAATTTCGTCTCAATGATGCGTGATTCACAGTTCTGTCTCTGTCCGCTTTCTCGCCTCCACCGCACCGTTTGTTTCCATACTCGCGCACCACACCGGGTGTGCTAAGCAAGCCCTTGAACCCCTGGCGACCCCTCGTTCATGGGCGGAATGAATCGACCGGCAGGTGCGTCGGCCACGCACGGCAAGTTCGCATCGCTTCTCGTCGGCGACGTGCCGCCGGGCTGCGAGGAGGAGCTCGGTGGGCAAGGCCGGCAGCGGGGCCCTTCTCTCCACGCGTAAGTGGCTCGTCAATGCACCAGCCAAAGGGGTGGAAGCGGTGGCCGAAGGGGAATTTCTCCCCGAAGACGAGCAATAACGAAAGAAAAATGGAGATCGCCCGCTGCGCGCCGGCGAGGGCCGTCGGCCTACCCTGCCGATCGGATTAACAGCCGTCTGGGTGCAGGAGCAGGGTTCGGTGCCTACACGCTCGACGTCAGGCGAGGTCTTCGCGTATGCAGTCCTGTTTCTCAGGTAGCCTGGACGCTGTCTGTGCGCTGGTTGTTTCAAGGAGCAAGTCACGTGCACTGTGTTTGATTCTGGCCGATGTGGAGAAGAAGCAGTGCTGTCGACGCCGCTGCTGAAATGAGCAGAACACAACGAGGTGTTCGGCAGTCCTTGTTCTTCAAAAGAGTCCGGCCTTGTTGTTTAAGTTTGCTATCAAAAGCAATAAAAAAGGTTAGCGCTGACGGCCAACAAAGTGGGTTCGGATGCAGCTTCTGTTCATATTTGTCAGGCTTTAGAGCTCTGAAAATTGCCACTCTGCGGCTGAATGGCATAACAGATGTCAGCACACGAAATTCGCGTGACAGGCTTGACTTCACACGCGTGAAATTTTTGGGATAAGGTTATTTTCTTGAATAAAAGAAGTGTGTGTGTGTGTGTGTGTGTGTGTGTGTGCGTGCGTGCGTGTGTGTGTGTGTGTGTGTGTGTGTGTGTGTGTGTGTGTGTGTGTGTGTGTGTGTGTGTGTGTGTGTGTGTGTGTGTGTGTGTGTGTGTGTGTGTGTGTGTGTGTGTGTGTGTGTGTGTGTGTGCGCGCGCGCGCGTGGCATCTGATGCACGTTAAGGAGCATCGATATCCTGCGCACACATCGAGACAGTTTTACCAAATAACTTCGTGATCGGAAATTGAGCATATATGTTCTCCCGCCCCTCTCTCACTTTATCCTCCCATCCTCCGAAAGAAAGAAGGTGATCGCCGTGGAAAGAAACGGCAGCCCGCCGTTGGATCGTCCCCTCCTCTTCTTCGGGAGCAAAACCTGTTTGGAATGCCGTAGCGTCAGAAGGGGCCGACCGTCGCAAACGCTATACGGTCAGGTCCTCCGCCCTTACGTCCCCCCCCCCCCTCCAAACCTCCTCGCTCTCTTCCGTCTTGGCCGGCGGGGCCGCGAGGACCGACGCCGCCGCCGCGGGAAGCCCAAGAAGCGAGAACCAAAGGACGATAATGCCTCGCGAGTTCGGCTCGCCCTGCCGTCGTCGGGTCCCATGGAGGCCGCCGAGACACCGCCGCCAAGCCTGAGGCGTTCGTTGCCGCCCCTTGGTTCGAGCCGTGTGGTGCAGGACCGCAGTGCGTTACCATGAGGATTACGTCGTTCGCCGGCGGGTGCATCGCCGCGCTGGCCGTGGCGTGGCACCTGGTCGTCGTCTACGGAGCCAGCGCCGATGCCGCTAGCGCTGGGAGTCCAGGTGAGCAGGTTTCCGCCGCTAGCTTCCGAGCAGCCGTGCTGCCGTGGCCCGTCCCCCTTGTGGGCCGCCTCTGGGAATGTAGACGTGAGTCGCGCCAAACGGCCGACGCTGACCGCTGGTCGTTTCCTGCCGCAAGGGCGTCACGACGCCGATGTCCTCCGTGTCCCGGTCGGTAATTCGTCGGTGTCACGCCGTGCGTGATGAGTTCGTGCATCAACTCGGCGGCTGTTTTGGTAACGCAAGCGATGCTAGCGCGGAAGCTTGCGTCATCGGTGCCTCGACAGCAGGAGATGTCAGGACTGCTGCGTAGCGAAGAGAAACGAAGTAGTCGAAGTGATTCGCTTCAAACTCTTGTTTAACAAAACCATGTTTAATAGAATGAAACTGCCAGGGAGCCAAATATTTACCTGTAATGTAAGTAATTAGAGCACTTCAAGAGGCATTCGAATGTATTGCAATGCATCTCTTTCGAACAATGTTGTTCGGTGCGTTCCAATTTCTTCTAGTCCACTAGGTTGCGCTATCCAATATATACCTTATACTGAGATAAAACACACGTTGCCATCACCTTAGCGTTGATGTTATGCAATCGCAAAGAAACTAGTTTTGCCTTCAGTGCTAAGTGGCTATTTCGATCACGCTAGAAGCATGTGCCATTAAAGGTATCATGCTTACAGTATCATGCTTAAAGCGGATAACTACACCTTTCATAAACCACCGAGGCGACCGGATGCAAAGATCAAAAGAAACGAAACAGAACAGAGCAAGTGGCAACGGTGCTCTTGCAATCAAAGTTATGTAGCCAATCCTTTAAGGTCCTCAAGCTACCCGGTATCAGCGGAAACAGCCTTTCGTTCAATCGATCGAAAAGTCGCCAATGGGAGCTGTTAATGTGAAGTTACGAAACTCTGCCAGCTAAAGCAGAAAGCTTCACTAAGTACTGCCGCTACAGGACACGAATCACCAAGTCAAACTTGAGCCGCAGTTGCCATGTGGAATGTGAAGTACAGCTCATATTTGTTCAAATATATCAACGCGCTTTCCGTCTTCTTCTTTCTTTCTTTTTTTTTTCGCTCACTGTCTTGAAGTGAAGTGAAAACGTGAACTTCACCCCATGACCAAGGTACGTGCGAGTTGTTGTGGTGGTCGACGGCCAAGAATATAAAAAGAAAAGGTCACTTAAGCAAAACAGCAATTCCTTTAGACGCCGTCGCTACCTCAAGGACGGGCAGTCGGATAAGTTACCTTCACCGAGGAAAGCTCGCGCTTACACATTTATTTTGCCCTTGACCGTAAGCGTCCTTCTCACCAAAAAGCGGGCGTTTGTGACGCATACTAAGCGTCTTTCTTAATTTATTTTGCCATTGCGGAAGAACGTAAATATTACGACTGCATCGGTAGCCCCCATGTATACCGCATCGCCAAGACGTTATAAAGTAAGTGGTGTGAATATAAAGCATTAACACGTAGTCGTGGGCGCAAGAGAATGATACGCTTTTGTCGTGAAGATGCTGCAGCGAAAAATGATAAAAAAATATGAATAATGATATGATAATAAAATATGAAAAATATTAAAATATGATTAATGATAAGATGTTTCTATGACCCTGCAAATAACTTGTCACATATTTATGTGTAAAAGGAACGGTACATATTCGCGTTTTATTTTTTCTTTTGTTCGTAAGCGTTATTTGTCACTTGCAGGTAACCTTCTCCAGTGAAATATCTAATCTGAGAGTTGACTGTCATATCACTCTTACGAATATTTCACGCGCAAGAATAATTTGTGAATACGAACCCAACTTTAACATTAACTGGAAGCGATCGAACTCTTTAGAGACTCAGAATGCACAGAAATATAAATCAAATACATAGGCGGCTGCCTTTCTAGTTTCTTGGATGACTTCGTTCCATAATTGTGGTTATAAATGGAGTGCGAGTTAAGAACGACCGTGAGAAAGTGGTGCACAGTAATAAAATTCCGCCATTTTCAAGTGACCTGCGCTACAAGTAATACATTTATACCTTAGGTAAAAATTAACTGTTTCATGTTTCATAATTATATGTTGCTTTAGGTAATTTGCTATGACCTTAGTAATAACCTTCGTACATAACCTTGGCAATGTAGAGGAAGTAAACACCCCAATACACAGAGATATATTTCTGACATATTAATCCACCTAATCATGATTGTTTTAAAAGTTGAAGGTCGGGCTCCGTTGTTATTCACAATATTAACATCGTGCAAAACAGACTTGACGCTTTCCTTAACTGTGCAGTCCCGGAAAATTCACTCATGTATAAATGCCGTTAAGATGTTTTTTTTTCTTCTTATTTCAGAGTTTATATTGTGATACTATACATTTTGGTAAATACAATACAACTAGCATCTATGGGGCGTGTCGAGGTTGAAAACTTACAGGTGGACAGGTTCTTTATACTTCTTATTTATAGTATCATCATTAAAGGCAGCGCAAAAAAACACGGACACAGAAAAGGAGCACACCACACCGTGCTGTCGTGCTACAGGATTAATAAATAGCAAATGCTACTGGTACCTGAATGCCCATCTGAGAGATGGAAAACAGAGACTAAATAATTACGTTCTGGTATCTTCGAACGCACTTGTCCAAATGCCATTGACAAGCCTAGCTAGACGTCTACGCAATTCCGGTAGTTGCAACAAAACAATGGCAGCTATAATAGCAAGTGAGGAAAAGTAATGTGCTCGTTTAATTTAAAGTAAGTGTTTTAGTGAGAGTAGACATGACCACAACGGGGGTATTCTCGTACGACTCACACAGGCGCTGTCCGCAAAGCGCTATAATAAATCCCGGGTTACTATGTAAAGCCACCATTAAACGTTTAAGGACCACGAGACACAAGAAAAAACTTAGTACTCCCACTGCTTCGGCAGGCAGCCTTGAACGTAGATCTCCGGCCTGTTCTAAAACGCGCTAACGACATGTACTGCGCATTTAGACCGAATACAGTCACAAATTGCTGGTAAAATCAAAGTTTTCTCAGACCTAGCGGTCCCTAAACTTTTGACGCCGAATTTGCATTGTGCGTATACATGTTTGTCTTAGGTCACGCCTACTGGTGTTTTAACACTCACTCCTCAATTCACTTATCAGGAGCGAGATTTCTTTGTCATTTTTTGTGTTGTATAAAAACAAAAGTGACATAAAAAGTAACGTAGCTGCTATAAGTCCTAACGTTTATCATATACCCTTATATACACGCAATTCCACGTCTCCAGGCCGCTTCCATCAATATGCACGCACACGTTTAACATGATCTGCATCCCGTTTGCCATTGTTGGTCTCAGTTGGAGTAGAACACGTCTCAGCTGAATCTCCACGCTGCACGCGTGCACCCGTAAACATGAGGTGATGGGAACCTCTCACTCATCTGCGACTATGATAGGACCGCTTTCCCTCTCATTAGCCGCTTCCGGATAAATCGAAAGGATAAGAGCACCGCAACGAAACTTGGTGCCTATAGTATAGATAAGCATGGATGCATACGGACACACAACAACCCTTCTATACAAGTGCGATTATTTACGCCTGGCATTGTCAGGTCCAGGACATTCGTGTTGAGATGCGGAAACCGGAAGCAGAAAAAAAAAAGAAGTCCCACGGTCTCTTATGCAACTGCCTGAGACGTCTCGAAGGCCAAAGTCAACTTTTTCTTCTCAGTCAAATCTAATGATTGCCCCCCCCCCCCCCCCCGAATATGCTTCTACCCCCAACGAGGTTTTGCACTGCCTCTGGGATCAGAGGCCTTGGAAGCTTTCGGCACCTCACGAGGTTTTGCAGTGCCTCCAAGAACGGCCCACCTTTGACCAAGTGATGATGTCACGTGATGACGACATCATGCGACGTCGCGTTATGTTGCATCATAGTGACGTCATGATAACGTCATACGGTGCGGTCATCATAAGATTATTTTTCGTATCACCCGTGTTGCCGTGTTGTCGTTGTCGCCGACGGCCACTTTTCGCATTTCATAAGGCGTCTAAGGCTTTCGCCTTAAAAAAAAAAAAAGCGAAGTCCATGCAGCTATTGCGATGATGTTCTTGTTAAGAATTTCGCGAATTGCGTTGCTGTTTTTACACTTATCGTGTCTGCTGTCCAACCATTTCTTTGAAGCGAAGTGAGAAGGGGAGAAGGCGTACTCTCTCCCATCGTAAGGGAACTGCCAGTTAAACAGTTAACTGCAACATTACTGGTTCTCTCACCGCGGAGACCGGTTGAAACGGGACAAGACGGCCGTATGCGTCGAGAGGAAGAGATAAGATGCAGGGAGGAAGAAGCGCCGTGTGTCGTTACGCGCCGGGTTACGTCGACGCTGAGCGATGACCCGCGACCGTCACCGATGAGGGGCCGCAAGGGGAAACATCGATGTGCGTCCCGTTCACGCTTGGCGTGACGCGTTCGCGCGCCTCACCGGATGCACTTCCCCCCCTTGTCCGTCTTGCGCAACCGCCAGACTCTCGCTGGTTGGCTGGCAACCCTACGGGCACTACTTCGTAGAGGGAGAGGGTGACGCGTAGAGGGAGAGGGTGATAAACGAAAGGCAAGGAGGTTAACAAGGATGAACCCAGTTTCTTACCCTGCAATTAAGAAAGGGAAATGATCAACCAAGAGTCCTCAGTACGTAGGCACACACGTTTATCCATCGTTCAGTTTGTCACAGGTGGTATCTCAAGAAGCACAGATTCGTAGCCCTGTACACTGCTGATGCGCGAGGCTGGGGTCCCAGGATCTTTAGTTCAATGCTGGGGAGACGAGGCTGGGGTGGTGTTGGCTAGTTCTCCTAAAGCAGTCTGAAGGGCACACCTCGTATCCTCGTCTGATGGGCAGTCGTCTACTGCATGTACCACAACAATGTGAAGACGTGATATGATAGAATATATAAGAAAGTACTTGAGCTTGCCGTATCGGCTACCTGAAAGCGGATTCATTTTGTCCATCTGTGCTTCCTCAACGTGCAGCGAAGTCTAAGCACTAGTGATGCAGAACTATCGGTAAATTGACTATCGATAGTATCGATAGTTTCTTTGAAACTATCGATAGTGTAAACAAACTATCGATAGTACTACTATCGATAAACTATCGATAGTCGAATCGGTAGTACCATTGGTAATATTAGTAGCGATAATACTGCCACGCGTCTTTATTGCTTTGTTTTGATGTATTCGGGTTTCACCCACAGACTGTTAGCTGCGTTTGACGCAGACCGCGCCGCAATGTTTTAGAAGTTTCGCGATTGTTTGACAATTTAAGGTTACGCGCCGGACGCGAATATTCAAGTTTATTCGAGAGCTTACGCGAGCAATAGCAATAACACTGGAAGGTTTGATGACTGATGTACAAAGGACGAAGCGTTCCACCGATTGTCGGATTACTCGACGGCCGGCGACTGTTCTCGCCGCAATCAGTGCGCAGCGTGTATCGCTTGTATTCTGAGTTTTGATTTTCTGGGCACAAGTTCGACCAAAAAAAAGAGCTTCGTATTTCCCAGTCTTGCTGCAGCATTCTTCACCGTCACAACCACGTGACAAACTATCCATATTGGTGCGAATAACGATGCTGTTGCTGGGTGGCCAAATTGCCGAAATATTTGCGATAGCCTACTATCAGCTTCGCTTAATTTATGAGGAAATTTTTATCGAGAGAAATTATTTGCGCAGTGAAAATGGCGGCATATGTCCATCAATAAATTAATATTTAAAAGCAACCAGTTACATCTTACAATTAACAAACTTAGTTCTTAATAATTTTTTATTTTGCAATCATCAAATGCAATATAAAACTGAAGCCGCGCAGTTCCACCCCATGTAACGGCTTCATTTCCGCTACAACTGAATAGTTTGTCTTTATGACCATGAGTCAGCGAAGCACTCTGGTGAAGAACGCAAGCATGTCAACTTTCTTGCCCTTCAGCCTGCTCCTGCGGCTCCACCATGTATACCACGCGCGCGGGGAACCAAATTTATTCTGCAATGATTTCGCACTGTTGATTTTAAACTATCGATAGCACTATCGATAGTATCTTTTACCATCGATAGTTCGATAGTGACTCAGCTATCGATAGTATCGATAGTACCATCGATAGTTCTGCATCACTACTAAGCACACGAGCAGTTTCGCATTTCGCTGCCATCGAAATGCGGCCGCTACTGCCTAGAATCGAACCCACGACCTCGTTCTCACCGTGGAGGCTAGCCAGTCGTAAGTATTGTGTTTTAGATAAAAACTGACTTAAACTTCTCGCAAGAAAGCACATCCATGGATGCATGAAGAATATCGGTTATTGTTTTATTCGCCGCTTGCCAATTGGAAAGTTGATCTTAAGAAAAATTTAGCTCTCGCGGAGTGAGGTCAGCTGAATACCCAGCTCATTGCATTTTCGCCCGTGAGCAAACACGTTGTCACAACGTCGATTTCCCGCCCTGATACATGCAGGCAAACAAGCGAGAGTTCTCACGACCAGTATTTGCCGCATTTTGTTTCCTAGTGTTTGCTAAAGCTTGGATTAGGGGCTAACTTGAGGTATACACAGAGCAAAAGGAAGCGAGTGCAAAGATATTTCGTTCGCTCAACACACGACAGTGGTGAGAAGGGGTGTAGGAATGATGCGATAAGAGGTCCGCGTATATGATTCCCGTTCGCAACGGTGAACACACCAGTGTATGTATTTTTCTGGGGGGAAAATATGCGCATGCTTACGCAATAGGTCCATACGCGCCGGCTGAAAGGAAGAGAACGAAGAGCACGGAACTCCGCCTTCTTTCGCTTGACCGCTTCTGCGGTATGACAGGGGAGCAGGCGTGAGCAGGCAATCCGCTTCACTCCCCCAGTCGGCACCCCTCGAGGCACAACCGCAAGGGAGGTTTGAGGTTGCTATCCGCGGTCGCAAGCGCAGAAGTCGCGCTCGGCTGCGCGCACGGAATATGGAGATGGGCTCGCTGGCGGGGGGCTATGAGATCTTTCTCGGACGCTCCAATACACGGAGAGGTTTCGTCAGCGGGACGCGGCAAAGGCGCACCCTGAGATCCGAGGCAAGCGGGGAAGGAAGCGAGGACCGATAGGAAATCGTCGTGGTTTGTATTCGGAGGCGGGCGCATCATGAGAAACCGTTGCTGTATAGTGGGTCACCCACCTGCACTCTCAAGAGAAAGAGAGAAAAAAAAAAGCAGTATGTCTTACTATTTTCGGTCAGTCCTGACTTGCCACGTATATGACTCTCTTCAAAGAGACTCGTTAACTCACTTTTGGGTCGCACGACTCTCAGAAGAGAGTACAGTGATCTACAAAGAGAGTTCACGTGTCGTATACTTGGCAAGGCAGGACTCACAAGAAAGAGTGAAAGGACTCCTTTTTTTTTTTTCCTTAGAGTGTGGCACTCTGCATGTGTCTGCTTTACTGGCTTTACTAGCAAGCTATAACGGCGCCAGGACGTGACGTCACATTAGCGGAACCAGCGGACAGTCACTAAAGGAGTGTCACATTACGTGTCTAAGGAGGCGTAGGGATGATGTCACTCTGAAGACTAAGTGGGATGAGAAAAAAATGCCTTTGTTGGTGAATGCGTAAGCGCAGTGGGATGCAGTGGCACACAAAAGAGGGGATCAACAGGCTTCCTGAAACAACCGTGTAGTGACATAAAGGGAGTTAGTTGCGAGTTACAACTGGGCGCCTCAACCATGTCGTGTTAATCTAACAAAAAACAAAGTCGGCGCAAGTTTACTGGTTTAAATGAAACCTGAACAATTATTACAGCGAATAAAGCCTTCAGAATTTTAAGTCTCAGATAAACTGGTTCAGTATCCTATTATCCCTGCAATATGCGCAGACAACGTGGAAGCATGTTGGGCAGTGGGTATACGCTTCAGCAATATTGGAGGTCGCGGATTAGTTTCCTAGCAGTGTCGTTCCTTCTTTTAGGAAAGAAGTTATATGATAACAAAATGGACAAATAAGGAGCGATGCACATCTCGGTGGCATGTCACGGTGCCGAGTCTCTGCCTTGAATCAGGTAGCAACTGTCCACACGACGTTGACCTCATTGGCTCGCGTGTAGCGTCGTGACTCAGGTATTTATTTAGCCCTGGACGAAGAAGCACGCATCCAAACAACGTCGTGCAGGGCTTGCATGGACCGAGCGGAAGCGAACCCTCTCGCACCCGCCCTCTTGTCTGTACACATCGTCCGACCACTTCGATCCGCGGCCGGCGCACCTTGTTTCAAACACGCTGTGCACAGTGCTACACGCGAAGCTAGGCGCGCTGCACCAATGTCAAGCGCGGCACGCCCGTTTCGCGACGTCGTGACCGGCGAGCAAAGACAACACCGCGGCAGACGCCTCGCCTCTTCCTCCGGATGCGAAGTCGTGCCGACGCATGACGTCGAGGTTAGCCGCGCCGCCAGGTTCCTCTTCCTCGAACACCATCTCCCACCCTCTCCGCCTTTCTTACTCACCTAAACCTCCTCGCCTGCACACACCCAACTCGTCGTGTGAGGCTTCCTGCCTCAGCAGCCTCCGTGCAGTGTGACGAAAGCTGCAGTTACCCTCAGCCAATCGGAAACGAAACACAAGTCTCGCCAATGTTCGGCTCTAAACCTTCCCGTACGCGACGCTGTCTGAATGGAACGGTCATCAAATGGACAACGATGCGCAATGGTTTTAAAGCCCTTCCTTCTCTAAGACACCACAGCCACCTTTTCGTTCACGGTGAGCTGTCGGGACGCGTAGCTTTCGCCGCGTTGCACGGCTGCGAAGAGGGCATGGCTTCCCTCCTTTCCTTTCCTCAGCGAATCAGTATATATAAGGCTTGGGCGTTCCGCGTTCGTTGTCATTGTTGTCTTCCTTACGGTCTTCCTTCCCTCTTCACTCTTATGACTGTTTACGCCGGCGTGTGCGACGAATCGCAGGTCGACGTCCTCGCCCTCCAAACGTTCTCACGTATACGCGTAAGAGCGAGAGTGCGAGGCGGGCAGCAAGGACACGCAAGTTCTGAGCTGCCCTTTGTTTTTGCTGGTCTCTGAACCCACGAGTGCAAGTGGAGGGGAGATATGTCGGGGCGATTTCAACATTACGGTCTGCGCGATCACAGTACACAGATACGTACCCAAATTCATTCTAGTATATGCGTGCGCTACATGCTCGAATCGATATCGCGAGATGTCGTGACTGAGTCATCGAAGCGAATGTTTGAAGACGGAGCCAAGAAAGGGGAAGACGAGGGACAGAGCGTGCTGTGCCTTTATCTTCGCCCCATTACCAATCATTGAGATGTTCGTGATGGAAAATTGCATTCGCTGAAAACGGTATGTACGCAAGGACGCCGCAAGCGATATAGCCAAGTCGTGACACTTCGGGAATGCCATTTGCTGGGTCCGCGCGCTTGCGGCGACAACCTTGAAGCGCGTACGCCGCCATAGAGATATGTATGGAAGGCAATCATCATTCGCAAATGCATGGTTCTTCGGGATCGCTTCGTTGCAGCTATCTGTGCTCCCCGATTGTACAGCTTTACAGATAGTTTGACATACTTATCTTTTCTTTCTTTCTTTCTTTCTTTCTTTCTTTCTTTCTTTCTTTCTTTCTTTCTTTCTTTCTTTCTTTCTTTCTTTCTTTCTTTCTTTCTTTCTTTCTTTCTTTCTTTCTTTCTTTCTTTCTTTCTTTCTTTTTCGCTCGAGACGCTACGTTACAATAGAAGAACGGATAGCAAGCCTGCTATCTGTTCCTCTATTGTAACGTAGCGTCTTTACAGACTTCAGTCGGCGCGTGAGTTAAATGCGGTCGTCAAGTGTTTCAAGAAAGCATGTACGCATGCGCACGCGCGCGCTGGGACAGAGAACTAGAGAGGTATTCACTGATTCATTAAATAACTCGCCCAGCACCAAACGAGCGAGGTCATACATGTAGATGCGGACATCATTGGAGTAGCCGAGGGGGGGGGGGGCACAGACAATCTTTGATTTTATATGTGTATAAAACACGCACGCATACAAACGCACGCACCAACATACATAGCCACATATATGTGGCTATGTATGTACTACTACTATGTACTACTACTACATCATACTACTACTACGATGACGACAACGGCACAGGGTAGACTGACACAGCTTCGCCGTAAAGGCATATTTGTGAGCACAAACATACACACTCCAGTCAAACGTGCCACGCCGTACGCGAAACCAGAGAGGCGGAGGAGCCCGGGGTCACACGGCTGCTTCCGGCCATGAACTAAGGCGCGGCGTGTCGCTTGAATCACAAGTCTCTTCCCCTCACCTGGAACTCGGCACGATGCCAAGCCGCGGTATCGAGGTCGCTGATAGTACGACTGGCTGCGTCTTCCTACACGCTCAGTTTCGAGGTGAAGTTCAGTGTTTTGAAAAGAGAAGTCCCGCTCCTCCTGCGCGACCTGCTTGCCGAGGCAGTCTGCGTACCAGTCAGAGAGCGTCGCTGCCGTGTCCCCCTTGATATGTGTGAACTACGAATCCGGCTTCCGTTTCCTACATGAGAAGGTACGACCTTAGAGAGTCGGCGATGGTCAGAGCCGTCATTCGAAATGAAAAAAAAAGAAGAAAAAAAAAAACCCCTCAGAGGGTCTCTTATGCATTCGCCTAAGACGACTTGAAGGCGAAAACCATATTCTTCTTCTTCGTTCTTCTCAGTCCATGCAGTGATCCTCCTCCGCCCCCCTCAGAAAGCTTTCTGCTCCGCACCTGGTTTTGCACTGCCTCCGTGATCGGCCCCCCTTTGACCAAGCGACGATTTCACGTGGTGACATCACCACATAACGTCACGTTATGGGACTCCATATTGATGTCACGATGACGTCACGTATTTTCGCGATCTGCGACGTCATCGAATAAATTATGGCATCACTCGTGTTGGCGCCGCCGACACCGACCGTCAATTTTCACGTTCGATGAGGCATCTAAGGCTTTCGCCTTAATAAAAATGAAACTGGTGACCAGTCAGAAAAGAAGAAAAAGAGATTACCGTCTTTCCCGCGTCCTGAATTCAGTTAAATGATGAAAGTTGGGCCAGTTGGCTTTGACTTGAATACATTCTACCAGCGAGAATAAGACAGGGACGAAGAAAGATGCACACAGGACGCTCGCTAGCCATCAAGTGAAATTTGAAATTTTACTTCGGATACATGACACATGAAGTGATAACATGCACACACACAAAAAAAAGCATGCAAAATGATTGTGGCGTCACCATTACGTGAAAATCAGCTGAAGTTTTACATCGGACACATGACATACGAAGTGACAAGACCCACAAAAAAGTAATAATAAAACAGGAAAACAACACGTAAAGTAATTGTAGCGACACCACTGTGTGAATTCAGTACAAGCAAGGTTTTCCTGACACTGTTAATAAGAACCTTTACCAAAAATTAAAGAGAAAACGCGAGAATTGTACCATGCGAATAATGTTTTTTTTTTTAACATTGCTTTTTTTTTCGTGCGCTTCAACTGCGCGCTGCAGCCTTCGTTGCGGGTTCGTAGCCATGTTTTATTTTTCGAGAAACAATCACCGTTACGTGATATCTTTTCGCCGAACTACGTTAGTATACTGCGAACTCAGATCAACATCTTAAGTTTGACTCCTTATATAGATGTAGGTTGTGTCGTTAACATTTAATTCGCCTAGCACAGACACGCTCGAAGCGGAAGCCGCGAGTACGGCCACATTCAACGTGCAATGCGTGTTTGCTCTTATCCGTGTAGTACATGCGTTGCGTGTTCGTGATTGGGCATGCAACATTCCTGCGTGCTCGAAGTTAACTGTAACAAATTTTCCTTTTAGGTAATTATGCGACCACGTCATTCTACTTGATACCGCCAGCTGCGCTGACAAAACAGACCACGCAATTAGCTTTCGGCACCTCCTGACCTAACCTAACCTGTTTACGCATTTGACATCGTTTACGAAGAAAATAAGACCACATTTTTTTCCACGGTGCACGAGGAAACGGTCTCTCTCTCTCTTTTTGGCTGTTTTCTTCTTATAGCCAACAATGCCTAATCGTTCACACTGGAACAATGCGCAGCGTCGAGCCTACGTGCATAGCTACGAATCTCTGCGGAATGACATGGCGATAACAAATTTTGCGGGGCCTAGGATATTTTCCATGAGGTCACGATTTTCATTTTCCACAGATGCCGTATGTCTTCTGATATATGGCATCTATGGAGATGCCATCACGTCACGAATGATATTTACTAAAAGTTTGGCACTCCACGTGCTCGTGTAATCTTTTTTTTTGCATACTAGACATGCTTATGCGAGAAGAAGTGTGTAGCATTATACTTGCGGACGAAGAAGTTCGGCAACTGGACGCGTTGCCGTGAAAATGTCAGTTTAATTACGAGTGCATATATTCAAAAATAAAGATGTCTTCCCGACTATTCGCGCTGCCAAGAATTGACGAAAGGACGACAAGAAAACAGACACACCCAGTGTGTGTGTTTGTGTGCGTGCGTGCGTGTGTGTGCGTGTGTTTGTGTGTCAAAATGAAAAAATCTTGGGGGGGGGGGGGGAGGGTTGAACCCCCAAACACCCTCTGGCTGCGCCAGTGGAAGTCGGCCTCTGGCGATTAACGGTCATATTCTTTCTACCGACAAATCGCTTTATTGCATATAATAAGTACTTACATTTACTGTATATCTGTTATCGTTTATATTGTCTGTTTGCATCGACAGATGTGTTCGCCCCACCGCTGACCTTAAAGTGTCAGCGCACCGAAGGCGACAGGCTGCACTGTCTATCTTTGGATGATGATCAGCCAGCATCGTGGGGCAAATACACGCGGCAAATTTTACATCTAAAGCACTTTTTTAGTGTCTATAGAAGAACGAAAGTCCCACGCACAACACGCGCCCCCGCACCGATTCCGATCGAATGGAAGAGGGGCGCGGCAGATAGTAGTGTCGTGCATCTCAGTGACGCAGTGACTCAGCACTGCGGATGTCATTAGCAAACAATGCGGAGCCAGCGTTGCGTCACACGTTGCATCGGGACGCGGAAGAACAGCGGTGCGTCGCACACAATCGGATACGTTTGCGCCATCGGATGACGCGAACGCAGCGGCGTACGCTGTGCAGCGCGAGGGGTACGAGGAAAGTGACTGGACACTTCGGTTACGTGTGAGACAGCTGGGTCAGCAGAGCCGCGCACCTGACGCCAGTCGAAGGTGCATGTTTGCTGCCGTCCCGACACCGTCAGCATGGAGCGTATACGTAGCTGGTACCTTCGCGCTCTCCTTTAGCGCTGACTTCCGTATGCTTGCGTTTCGTATGCACGGGGACACCAAGCAGGTCACCATAATTCAGAGCATTCGAACATAATTGATCTTAAGATGCCAAAAGAATACAGCACATATGAGAGTAACAGTACTTAGAGCACGACAACACACAGAGCTGACTCGCAACATAGTCTTTGCAACATTAACACTATGTTGTAAATCAGCGCAGAGTGTCGTCGTCTTTCTTTTCTTTGTGTCATCACGCTGCAAGCCTACTGTTATGGATTTCCAACAAGCCCAAGCCTCCACCCTTGTCGGCACCTATGAGAGTCATTGTGGCGAAGAGCTTGACGTCTCTCGTGCGTTCCTAATTCGAAAGGCTTGGCTCTTCGGCTTGTCGTTCTGACTTGCCCAGCGTGAGTTTCCATTTGAAATTCTACGTTATTTTATTGTATTGTCTGGAGATTTCGAACCATTAGCGTAGCCGGGGAGTTTCGAACCACATTCGCTAATAATACGATCAGCATCGTGGATGCCCGCAATTAGTCTTTGTGGACAATAAATGTCGCAAGAGCCCTTTGGAATTACGGGCCTGATTTTGCTAGCGTTGCACAATATCAAATGCACAAATAAAAAGATCAAATTATGAAGTTTTATGATCCCAAAGGAACACAGTATATAGCTGCGAGTTGAAGCTACAATGTATTGCCGCAGGTTCATTTCGGCTGCTCAGTCCTCCTTAATGTGGCCCCAAAGCACCGTGGGTCGACTGGTCTTGTATTTCGTTCCCAGCATGTTATGACGGCCGTGCCTGATTGCCGAAACAGCAACGAAACGGCGCAGCCTCTCAGTTACCATGAGGTCGTGCATTCAAATGCTCTTGGAAGACCATGGAACTTGTGCAGTTTCTTGGACTTTGTCAAGCGGGCGTAGTTCCGCCACTTGAGCTTGGCTTCTGATTTCAACTCTTCTCAAGGTTGCCAGCTATCGAAGCCTCTGCTACGGCCCACCTGCGCACGAGGCAGCCGGATTCGTGCCGCCAAGAGCAGCGCTTCTTTGTTTCTCTCCTCCCTCATAGTTTTCGCTTCTTTCTCACTTTCACTCTCCTCTGTCTCGAAGTGCACCGCCAGGTCTTCTCGGTTCAGGAAACCAGACGCAGGCGAGGAGGAAAGGGGGGCTGGGATTACCATAGAACGTCGTTATAAGCTGGCTCCCGTCGGTTAACTTTTATTCTTATTATTACGTCTATACCAAGCGCTGTTGGCATGCATGCTGGAAGGCTCGGTTCGGTCGTAGCACCTCGCCCGCCGGCATCTGCATAAACAAAGATTGGACAAGAAAGAGGAGGAGGATTGTGGGGAAGGATCGCGAATTCCGCGCGTGTCGTTCCGGCTATTCGCCGCGACGTCCGCAGGCTGCATGCGACGACGAAATAATCCGGCCCACCGCCTTGCTGCTCGCGGCCATGACGGCGAAATTCCTCAGCGGGGCGCCCGGCGGGAGCAACTCGCCCGATGCGGCCCTCCCCGTCTGGTCGCTAACCTTAGTGACGATGGTCACACTCTTACACGAGGAGAGAAATGAGAGCACTGAGCCCGTATTCGCAAAAGCGTCTCACGCCAAGAATTTTCGTAAGAGAATATTTCAGCCACTCGCGATGTGGGACATATCATTGGCGAACCGGCTGACCAATGGGAAAACGCACTTACGAAAGAGAAGTTTTGTGAATTCGGCCCCAGATGAGCCCGATTCGTGTTACGCATTCAGTGAGATTGGGCAGAGTCGCTCTGAACTAATGAAGGCAGTCGCCCTATAGGTCTGTCACGCAAATCAATATTCTAGCTCACCGCGAAAGCGACAAAGAAAACTTTCCCAGTCCGACGGCACAGACTTGAAACCCTTGTCACACGGACAGCCTTAACCACGGTTAAGCTAACTACGGTTAAGCTAACTACGCTTAGGGTTAACCACAGTTACAGGTAGCTACCTGTAACCAGATTGACGTAACCGCCAGTTGGTCTCCTAACCATGGTTATCACAAACCGAGCTAGGCAAGCACGGTTTACCCTCATAAGCAGAGGAACTGACAAGATGGCGAACAAGCTGCGAGTGCCCCAGCCATGAACCGGCGTAAGTCAATCGGCAGCTTCACGTTGTTTGAGGATTTTCAGGTAACGCGACTCCAGTCGGTGAAGTCGGTCGGCCAAGCAAAACTCGTGGAAAAAGAGGCTCGCCGTGAAAAGGCCAACAGCAAAGGTTATTCCGTCCACAGCTGGCGTTGCGAGGGTACAGCCCTGTCGCTACACGTTTCTTGAGGGGAATCGCTTATTACATTGTTCGTGTCTAGTCGCCCCACAGAGTCGCAAACGCTGAATATGTATAGTCGAAGGTAGAACGATTCAATACACTGTCGCGGAAATTAGCGTAAGTGCTGTCTCATACCACGAAACTTGCCGAGGGTGCGCCCAAACTTCTCGCTGACCGCATTACCAGCACGTGATTTCGTCGGCTTGCTCAACTGAGCTAACTGAGTGCGTGTAGCATTGGCAAATCCGCGTTCGCGTTAACAGCGGTTAATCCTGTAAACCACGGTCAAGCATAACCGAAGTTAAAACTATACCCGTGTGACGGAAGTCGTCCGTGCTGAAATCGCGATGCTTCTCCGCAGTCTTTTTTTAAGGCCTTGCAAGCCTCACCAAACGCTAAAAGTTACCGTTGTCGTCAACACGAGTGATGCAAACAAAAATCATCGTGTGAGGACGTCACTATGACGTCACATAAAGTGATGCCACATGATGACGTCATCAAATGACGTCGTCGATTAGTCAAAGGTGGGCTGATCCCGGAGTCGCCAAAAATCCCGTGAGGTGTAGAAAGTTTCTAATGCCTCCTATGCCAGAGGCAGTGCAAAACCTCGTAAGGTGCAAAAATCTTTCGGGGAGGGAAATCAATACACTCGACTGAGAAGAAGATGGCTTTCGCCTTCGTGTAGTTTTAGGTGAATGCATAAGGGACCATGTGACTTTTCGTCTTGGACCAGGAATGTCGCGCATAATTTTTTGTTCGTCTCATTATTGGCCAGGCAGGGATGAACATCATAAAGGGGCGGAGCTCAAACTGCACGAAAGGAGGGCTGGCCGCTCTGCCCGCAGGACCAGACGAGGTCACGCGCAGCGGGTGGTCAAAAGCGCTGTCCGCGGACATTCCGGCAGATTCGTGCCGCAACAAGACGAAAGAGAAGGAAAACGTGGAAGGAGAGAGAGAGAGAGAGAGAGAGAGAGAGAGGTTCTTTCCTGCTCCATCGTGCGTTGCGTGTATCGGGCCCGGTCTAATGACCCAAGGCCGCCGCCAAGGAGGAACTGTTGACACGATAGGCGTCGGCGGCGGCCGTAACACAATCGGCCTCACGAAGGCGCACACACATGGAAAGTTTGCAGGCTCACGATGGCTTGTTAACTTCTCGCAATGTCGCGAGGCTGTAATTGGTGCAACTCGTTACGACGGCTCGCGGCGCAGGGCAAACGAGAATGGTATCGTATGGCTGATCTCTCACAGCGTACCTGCAGTAACTGGTAATTGGCTGCGTTCCTGGGGAGAAGCGTGCTTGGTACACATTGCCGTTCCAGATGCGATGCGAATGGCATTGCTGTGAAAGAGACCCAGAGAGAGAGACTCTTTATTAGGAAAACAGAGATTTTTGCCGGCCCGCAAAGGGACCCACATTACTGCACGCCCCACCAGTCACCATTTATTTATATACGTTTCTTTTTCTCATACTTTGTACACTGAAAGCTTGCTGTACACAGCAAGCCTTACACTTGGCTGGGCTTCAACGCATCACTCATTCTTGCTTTTGAGCCTCCGTATGACTCTGTGTATATACCCCCATTCTAGTGTGCGTGCATCTGCTCGTTACTGTTGCGATTTCGGCCTTGTTCCAACGTCTAGCCGCTTTCGTTCATGTGCCAAATGCAGGTGTTGTTCAGTTAATAAATTCCGCATGTATGTAAAGTGACAGCTTAAGCCTCGACCACTACAGCACAAAAGCATCTCAAGCCCTCATATAAAAGCATCTCATATATATATATATATATATATATATATATATATATATATATATATATATATATATATATATATATATATATATATATATATATATATATATATATATATATATATATATATATATATATATATCAGGGGTCTGAAACTGATCTAGCGGCCCGCACTAACGAAACTTTATCTTCTCGATGGGCCGGAATGGTGAAAGTATGGCGAGGGGCAGGGGGATGTTCTAATAAAATGTCCGCTAACGTAGCCATTTGAAAGACGGTTTTCCCATTGTCTCATATACAGGTCATTTCTTAAGGGTATTTGACGTTAGATTTCAAGAAACACATCCATACTGATCTCCCAATGACTGAAACCTCAAAATCGGGACGTGGATTCTAAAATATAGTTTTTATTCACGGTCACGCCTTAACACATGGTGATCGGATGGGGCGCCTCACGAAAAAAAATTCTCGAGACCAATCACGTCTGTGTAGCTCATGAACATATTAAGAAAAAAAAAAATATGGGAACATGACTGTCCCGCAGACCTTTCGCTAGCGGCCGGACCGCCAGAAAAATGTCTGCGGGCTGCGTGCTTGAAACTCTGCGATGTATTCGCTCTTTCGCATGACATGTAGGCTATACATGTGATCTTGGGCTGGTTCCTATGTAGCGTGCGCTATGAGCAGCGCGAACAAAGGCCCAAACATGAGTCATGCTTCTCCTGTTTGTTCATTCTGTTGTTTGTGTCATTTTGGAAATGTGAGGAGAAAAATAAAAGCACAGCCAAATAAGGACGCGCCCCAGCTACTGTAAGCTTGCGTAACTAATTTTCTTACAAAAAATTCCTCGCGATCTTCTTTATTGGAACGAATTGACCCGAATTTTCTGGGTGTGGCGCGACGAACGCTCCAGAAGACGATATGCATAACATACCGCGTCACACGAAATGACGGTAGAAGCACGCAACGCAGTTTTGTGTTGCAGCACGAGCGTCCGTGCGCGCTAGCTCGAGACGTCAAGCCAGCAGTCGTACAAGGCGCAGCCGGGTCTTGAGAGACTGCCCCATTAAGAGGAAGAGTCACAGAGGCGGAAGATTTCTCCAGGGCTGATTAACCTAATGAACGTTTCATTTCATTATACTGTATTGAACCAGTTCATGTGTAACTGTGGCATTTATGCGCGCACACACACACGCACACACATACGCCTGTTTTGTTTTTTTTTTGGTCCAGTGGCCCTCTCTTGCCTGCTGTATACGTGGTGCCAGGAGCTATAGTCAGAGGCGTATAGACACGCCTTTCGCTCCGGCACCCTGACAATTCATGACTCCTGTATTACCAAAACTGCAAATAAGCTTCAAGCTTCAAGCGTTCCATTAACCACTGCGCGTGCGCAGCTGCCGTGGCTGTAAAGTTGAGAGAGGGAAAGGGCTGCAAGGTCTAGAGAAATCATCGCACCAGCGTCGCCTGAGGAGGTGAGGTGACGCCTGGCTTCTTTTCCCTCTTGGTTCTTACTCTCAGTTATAGCGTGATTCGCAAGCAAGTGTAGACGCGTCTCTCCGTTCACGCCCGCGGCGCCATCTAAAAGCGCCGTCGGTGACCTGCGTTGTGTGATGGTGACAAAAAGGCCCACTGTGCAGGACCGCACAATTTCCCTCCGTTTATTCAAGCATGAAGGCTCGCTGGACACCGTAGAAAGATCTAGAGAAGCAACACTGTTCGAATGACGCTAAGAGAAAGACTTATGTAACTGTATTCTAGATTGTAAGTGAGGACCTAGAATCAGATAAGGCCAGTCACCGACTTGTCTTTGCGGTGACCGTGTACAATGTCGCAGTAAACGAGCATTAAGTCCCTATATATATCGGAGGTCGACGATTCGATACCCTAAGCACCTGCAAGCTTCGGAGTTCAAGTTCTTACACACATCGGAGGCCGAAGGTGCGATATCATACATGCTTGGTAGGTTCGGGGCTAATGATGGCGTTTTACTGAGGACCAACTGGAGGATTAAAATGCTGAATGCTCGGGAAAAATCACTCCAGCTATAGTCTCGGTGACACCACAACGACCGCCCGGAGGGTGGGCAGTTCTCGCAAGAGAAGGTGCCTGAGAAAGAAATTATATCGTAAAGATAGGGAGGTTAACAGTAAGTGAGGTTTTAGTTTTAGCTTCAGTTTAGGGAGGTACGAACATGTACCCCCCCGCCCCTTCCCAAACCTTTTATGCCATGTTACGTTGGTCCCTTGGCCACCCTCTTGGTTTGAATCAGCTTTCTGTATTTGCCTAACCGCAACTTTACTGTAACCATGCAGTCTGTTCGACTAAACAGCTAGAAACAGAATCAAATTTAAGAAACGTGCAACAACGTCAACACTCAACGTACTTAGTGACGTTACGGGCACAGAAAACTAACAAAAAGGCGACTACTTGAGGGAGAAGACTCAAGTTCCCTTGCTTCACTGCTATGCCATACGAATGTACCGCAAGCACTTCATAGCTGGATAGAAAACAACGCGCAAGAAACCTCGCCTGCCTAGCTCTCCCCCATCCCCTTTTGTTAGAGCTCAGACCTTCCCCCCCCCCCTCCCCGAAAAAAATTCCTGGCCACGCCACTGGCCTGATTTACATTGCGACAAGCATAGGCGTGGCAGGGTTCCCCAATGGGGGGGGGGGGGGGGGCAAGTTTTGTAGCGACCCCTCCCCCCAGTCCCATTTGTCGAGTCCACAGGACAACATGCTTCACAATGGATAAAAAAAAAGTGAAAATGACGCGATGTCCTGCTTCTCACTATGGCCTGCCGTTGGACCCAGGTTTTCCTAAAGTAAAGATGGCAAGCAAACAGTTCTCGGAATGCAACATCATGGGCCTTTCAGCCGCCATTATCGTCAGAAACCTGCGTGGCCACAACTGAGTTACCGTATGGGGTAGATTACGCGCCACCCCCCTGCCCCCCACTCTGCCCCTGGTCCTCCAGTGCGCATGCCTATGGCGACAAGAACTAACCGCTGGACCTCCAGCTCACGTCAACGGCATCAGCCTTCCAGAGCTGAATGAGGCACTTGCCCCGGCGACGTCATCTCGCGAATGGCGCAGTTATCTGAGACGGGAGTGCGGCACTCAGGACGGGGCAGGTTGTGTGACCGAGCCCGCGATGACGGCGGGGCGTCGCTTGTCGGACAAAGCTGCCGGAACGAGGACGACGGCGCAGGCCGAGAATGAATCGTCGAGGTGCCGTCGCTAACCTGGTTGTGCCTCCATCGTGACGCACGCCATTATGTCGACTCTCTCCGGCGGCAAGAAAGCACGGCCACTCACCCTCGGCCTCGAGAGAGCGCGCCCACGTGAACCTCGTTACCTCATCTCATTCGCAGGACGTCATGATCGTGTAGCATACTAAGGAAAATTTAGCAAGGGCGAAGCGGGCGCGGACTTTTTCGGTGACATGATACTAAAAGGAATGACCGACGGTGGCTCGATCTAGCGCAGTAAAATTGGCTTGTAATGCGAGCTCACTGTCACACCACGCTGCATCGATGACTATAAATGTCTTCATCATGAAGTTGCGGAAATTTTAGCTGTTTCTGATCTATCTATCTATCTATCTATCTATCTATCTATCTATCTATCTATCTATCTATCTATCTATCTATCTATCTATCTATCTATCTATCTATCTATCTATCTATCTATCTATCTATCTATCTATCTATCTATCTATCTATCTATCTATCTATCTATCTATCTATCTATCTATCTATCTATCTATCTATCTATCTATCTAATATTAACCGTTTTCACATGTTGCTTCCAGTGTTTCCGATAGACGACGCTAACCATAGATTAAAACTGCGTGGTTCTGCACGCTGTGGTATGCTATTAAGCCAACTTACACACAAAAGACAAAAGTGTTCCTCTGGTAGGGCCGCGGGGCCCTGCACAAGAACAAGAACAACCTTACACGACAACCAGTGCCATTAACAAGTTCAGCTTATCTCATTATGCTTATTACCGCGGGGCTGTAATGCAGCTTACCTTCTCTCGATGTATAATGAGTAACAGCAACCCGTATCGCGTTATCACGGAAGACGTAAGATGGAAACTTGGTCGTTGCCGACCGTACAATTAGCAGCTAACGAAGTCAAAGCTTTAATGGTTACGAACTCTTCATCGTCCGGCCAAGAGCGGAGGATCAAAGGTGCACCGCGTTAATTACATTCCGGGTTGGCGAAGCAGCTCCGGTTGCCCCTCGCTGTTCACATCAGCGAACCGCAATCCCCGGCCGCGCGTTCCGTAGGAAGAAGCCGGGCGTTCGGTTGCTGTGCTCACGGTGCACGACCTTTTCCACGCGCAGTCGTGCAGTCTCCGCCTCGCACAACAGTCAACACACGCGGGTTGTACAGGCTACAATAATCGAAAGAAAACTACAGGTATAGAAAGAAGGACAACCGAATGATCGAGCAAGGGAGTACTATATATATTATCGAGGGTGTTGACTGCGCTAGCATGTTCACCCTTTCGTTGAGGAGAAAAGAGGTGGAGGAATGGAGGGTAACGAACCAGTTCAAGTCGGTGTCATGATGTCGGCCACGAGCTTACATTAATTAAGGCCGCATATACGGGAACGACCCTGAAGCCAAAAGGAAAGCGGAGTGAGAAAATAAATCAAGGCTTCGTCGTCGTCGGTGTGTACGCCTCTTACACAAGGCGCGCCGCGGTCAGCATTAGCAACTTGCGTGTCCGTGCAGATGGAGACCCTGAAACGTGCCACAATGGAAGCAATCCCGTGGGCGGCGTGGCGACCGGACATCACTCGCGGCGCGAGAAAATTAGGGGCACCGTTGAACGCTGTGTACTGCGCCTTTCTTTTTTTTAAGTTTTCGTGGATGTATTTTGTGCGTTGTTTTCTTTCATACTGATTTATAGCGGTAATAACTCCTTTAGAAAGTCATAAAAGGGACGCAAGGCTTGGTGAAACTGAGCCACGAACCCTTGCCTCACGTGACGCTGAAGCGCCACTACACGCCGCTCGAAGTTGTTCGGTAACCACTCGCAGTAATCAAACAGGATGCCATCCAAAGGACGGCTACTCAAGCATTAAAGACGCTGCAGCTCTTGGTTCCTTCTCATTAGGTGTACAGGTAAAACGAATAGTAGAGTAGAGTAGATCCTAGAAACTCTGGCACACACCCACGCTGGAGATTGGCCAAGAACCGGATAGTTTTTAAAATATAATTCATAAGTAAAGCTTAAATTTTTTTCTATTTAAAATGAAAGAAGTAAAAATGAAATAAAAAAATTAGGACTACAATCACAGAATATAATATAAGCAATGAAGCTGAGAATTTGAATGAAAAATAACAAAGTAATTTGGAAAAGCAGGAAAACAGGAGTAAAGATTGGTTTTTGTAGCCTAAATCTCTGAGACCTTTTATGAAACTCCTGCAGGGCATCGGCAATCCTCCCGTCACTGTATCCAAGAGACAAAGCCCCGAAAGAAAGTACATCTGGTGCACTTAAATCCAATCTAAGAAGTCGGAAGACGGTACCTGAGGTAAACTTGCGCAAGGTAGAGTATCTATTACAGTGAATCAGATAATGTTCTGTTGTCTAATGTACTTCGCAAAAAGAACAATTAGGGGAAGCTGCCAGACAAGCTCGGTGTAAAACGAAGCAATGCTATATTTGCCGCTTGGGCACGATCTTCTTTAGTTCGCTGCATTTAAAGGAAAATTCAGAATTCTCGTGGCCCTCGAAATCAAACATTTTGGTAGCTATTCGCGGCAACAATCATCCCAGCTAAATCTACGCCACTTTTTCTTTATATTTAGGTGACTAAACTGTCTTTAGAGCCTAACGAACGTGAGTGATTAATGATCTCAGGTGGTGCGAAACAAATGAGAACATTGATTAGAAGGTCATTCATTACACCACTATGTACTCCTAATATCCGCCAAGCTTGATCTTTTATCTCTGTGCGCGCTCGGTCGTCCCTTTCATCCATCACTTCCTTCCTTTGAAGAAACATAAATGTGAAATCACTCGGGCATAGCCAGCAACCGATGGAGAGATAGACACTGGTGCAAAAGAAGGGACATTTCTTTCCGCATTCGTCCTTCAAACTGCCGTTAGAACCTAGCGGGATGTTCGCAACAGGTAATCGCCCAACAAAAGCAAATGTGGATACGGGGGGGGGGGGGGGGGGTGCAGGGGCGGTGGCAGCAAAGGGCCGCGCCATCATCGGGGCAAGGACATCAGTGGCATGCAGGCGGGGGTACGCCAAGAACGGTCTCCGTGCGCACATGCGAATACACACGCGCGCGCGTGTGTGTTTCGGGCAAGGGGATCCGCCTCGCATTCAAGTCCAGCGGCGCGTGAGCTCGGCCGCGAAGTCTTGGAAACAACCGTATGATCCCACACAACAGTGGTGGCGGGTCCCCTTCGTGGCGCCTGAAGAGAGGGCTCGACCGGCGGCCGAGCGTTGCGACGCGCAGATTGAAGCGCCTCGACGAGGGAGATAGTGCGGCTTTGTGAGACGAAGAGGGCGATATCCTGAGGACAACACACGGCCGTGCGCGGAGTTCAGTGGCGCCAGACAAACGCGATTCTCGCGTGCTGCCGCGCCATCGGAGAAGTTTCGCCCTTCTGTGCCTGCGCAAGCCTGTGCTTATTATCTGCTTGTCACCAGTAGTAGTAGCAGTAGTAGCAGTAGTAGTAGTAGTAGTAGTAGTAGTAGTAGTAGTAGTAGTAGTAGTAGTAGTAGTAGTAGTAGTAGTACAATAAGAAGTAGCAGCAGCAGCAGCAGCAGCAGCAGCAGCAGTAGTAGTAGTAGTAGTAGTAGTAGTAGTAGTAGTAGTAGTAGTAGTAGTAGTAGTAGTAGTAGTAGTAGTAGTAGTTGTTGTAGCAGGGGCGTAGCCAGAAATTTTTTTCGGGGGGGTTCAACCATACTTTATGTATGTTCGTGCGTGCGTTTGTATGTGTGCGTGTATATATACGCAAGCAAAGCAAAACTGAAAAATTTCGCGGGGGGGGGTTGAACCCCCCAACCCCCCCCCTTGGCTACGCCCTTGAGTAGTAGTAGTAGTAGTAGTAGCAGCAGCAGCAGCAGCAGCAGTAGCAGCAGCAGCAGCAGCAGCAGCAGAAGTAGAGATGAGAGTAGTAGGGGTAGTAGTAACTGTTGTCGTTGCCGTGGAGGTCATGGTTTGCTAGTTATACGTGCGACAACAGACAGCAGCTGAGATGGCCTGCATGTAAGGATTGCTAGCTTTTCCCTTTCCGCGAACATTTATATCTCCCTCTCTTTTTTTTTAGTGATCTGCCAACTGAGCATATTTACACCACGGTGTCGGCTCATATCTACCGGAGTATTGGTTCGAATGACCAACATAGGGGAGAAAAAAAAAGGAAGATGAGATACACAGCCAAAACACAGTAGAAGGCAATTGACATCAGTTGGTCAAGGTTCTACAATCTATGGGCAGCCTGTACGCGAAGTCATTGCAGGCGGCCTTTGCGATTTTTCAATTGAACTCTCGTTATCTCATGGCACGCCAATCCGCATTCACTCTATAGGGCGCCGTCCGTAACGCTAAGCCTAGCACAAAGGGCACAGCCATTCATTCAGTGCCGTGAGGCGAAGTGAGCTTTAGCGACACAAAGAAGCAAGCGGAGGAGGAGCGTGATCTCTACGAATTGGATAAATCTCGACTGCTTACGTCCGGCTTGGGCTGTGTGTAATAAGCCCTGGTGCAAGCAGTGTGTCGTGTGGAACGGATGAAAGCGGAGAAGGCAAGACGGAACGGTTGATAATGCGCTGGCGGCATGCACGTCGTGTCTACGATTGCAGTGTCGCCAATTCGTCTTCCTTGTTGCCTCACACGAGAGCCGACGTCGCCGCATTTAAGTAGCAATAGCTGACTTGTTTATAAAGTATTTGTGTGACAAGCCTTTCCGCCTCTGCCGCACGTCACGGGGATTAAATGGTGAGTTGATATATACTTCCACAGCACGTGAACTGAGGATTCATTCAGGACTGCAGGGCTAGTTACCTCAGCTGTCGAGAAACGACAGTTGTAAGATGGGAATATTCAATATAGTAAAATATAGCGGACCAATTACCTGCACTGACTCGTGCAGAGCAGAGAAACAGTAACTGAACAATAAATGCCGCTAGAGCAAACATTACAAGAAAACGGCGGGCCAGGGAGGGGGAGGGGTGGTCTAGGAGCGTTCCTGGCAAAATGTCCATATTTTGCCACGCGAATGTACCGAATCGGCAAAATGTCGACTACATATGGCCGAGAATGCAAAATCTACGCCCGCAAAACTTCTCCTATATAGATGTCCTAAAAAACATTGTCCTTGACTGGCTTTCTTCCCGCTGACCGTTCACTTATAACATCGATGAGCGTAAATGACAGGTGCGCATGCGCCAATTGGTGAACAAGCATTGCGACGTATCAAACGTTCTGGCAATACAGGTCCGTCGTTTAGATGGCGTCGCTACTTTCTACCCACAAATTTGTGGTAGGTTCCTTACACAAGCAGTGGACGACACACTCGGTAGTAATGAAATCACAGCAATTAAACGACATTTTGGTGCAATGCGTAATATAATAAATCACTTTTGTGAGATGCTGATTTAGTAATGTGATAATAAATTACTTCAAGCGAGTAATTTCAAGAACATTACTCATTACTTCCCCAATCACTTTTAATTAAAATATAGCATGTCGCTTCTATTATTGCATAAAAATTAACCGATAAAAAGGAAGGAAAAATAACAGACAAGTCGACCTGAGTGCCAAACCTTAGGCAGGGGAAGTTTAATAAATATCTCCGGGATTTCAAAGTATATGTGCCCTAAGTGCATGAGTTGGTGCACAAATGATGAACTTTTGCTAAAGTAATCTCAAAGTGATTTCATTATTTTAAATGCGAAGCATTTCTTAGCGAACTTCTGCGACTTTGAGCGTATCTATCTATCTATCTATCTATCTATCTATCTATCTATCTATCTATCTATCTATCTATCTATCTATCTATCTATCTATCTATCTATCTATCTATCTATCTATCTATCTATCTATCTATCTATCTATCTATCTATCTATCTATCTATCTATCTATCTATCTATCTATCTATCTATCTATCTATCTATCTATCTATCTATCTATCTATCTATCTATCTATCTATCTATCTATCTATCTATCTATCTATCTATCTAGCCGCCTACGACTTTGTGCTCTCCTGGTCGCTTGGTTAATCGAATGTACACCAAAATTGGTATGGCGTAACATGACTGTATGACGAACATAAATGACAAGTCATAACATGAAAATCATGACATGCATGTCTGTACAGCATGATTTACATGCCACGCTCATGGTGCGCTGGCGGCCGTTTCGTTAGCTTGATCTACCCCGAAATTGGTATTGCGTGACGTGTCTGTGCGACGAACATAGATAACACACGAGCTAACATGAAAATCATGACACGCATGTCATGTACAGCATTACTTACGTGCCACGCTCATGGTGCGCTGGCGGCCGTTTCGCTAGCTTGATCTACCCCGAAATCGGTATTTCGCGACATGACTGTGTGACGAACATAAAAACACGAGTTAACATGAAAATCATGACACGTATGTCATGTACAGCATGACTTACGTGCCACGCTCATGGGGCGCTGGCGGCCGTTTCGCTAGCTTGATATACACCAAAAATTGGTATCTTCCGACGTGACTGTGTGACGAACATAAATAACACGAGTTTATATGAAAGTCACGACACACATGTCATGTACAGCATGATTTACGTGCCACGCTTATGGTGCGCTGGCGGCCGTTTCGCTAGCCTGATCTACCCCGATGTTGGTATTGCGCGACGTTACTGTGTGACAAACATAAATAATAGGAGTTCACATGAAAACCATGACACGCATTTTCCTCAATGACATACAAGACGATGTATGCAGCTCTTTGCTGGCTGCTTCGCATTACATTGATTCCCACAATGCGTGGGATCTGCCGGCTTTTTTTTAAAAAAGGTAATAATGTTCTAATGTCATTACTTACAGTCAGCTGCGATTTCTCAGTGACATTTGAAATTTTTTCTGAAAAGTGATGTGTAGTGTAAAGCTTTAGGAGTAATCTTGACATCTCTGGTGGACGAGTTCAGACCATGTCGTTCTTGTGTCGTCCTGTGTCGTTCTTGATCTCATCCGTCTTCTTTGAAATGGATGCTTTGGTAGTACTATTTTGTATGCCCACTCCTGTATGAGCCTTCGGCTTACAGTATTAATAAATAAATAAATATATAATGTAACTTCGTACAGCCAGAAAACGCCGTCACGCTCCTACACTACAACTGTATACCAGTTTTCTTTTTCTTGTATGCATTCAAGCAATCTGTCGAGCAAGAAGCGAGCGAGAAAAGAGATGAGAAAAAAATGAAACGCTGCAAGGAGAGAACGACATCACAATGTCACGGTTGTAAATAGTCAATGGTGAAAATAGGAGGGTATTTCGCGGTCCCCTACAGGCAACGTCTGCCTCACTTGGTCACAAGGGCGGTACGCAAGGAGGCGATCACTGGTGTGTGCGCCGGGAAATTCGTCCGATTGAGTGGCCGATACACGCCAGGTTTTCGAGAGGAGAGCGCAAAGGACGACGGCAGGAGCCGAGAGACGGATGCGGAAGCGAGCACTCCGCCGCATTCCGAGGGGCGCGCGAGTGGGAGCGCGGTTCACTGGGTCTCGCGACCGACCTTCTCTCCCCCACCGCCTCTTTCTTCGAGAGTTCCCGATGTGCGTCTTTCGCTGTATCTGTGTGCTACTGCATTCTGTCCCTATACAGCGTGAGTGTAAACACCCGTAACTTCTTCCTGTCCCCATCACCATATTGCGTCACTCTTTTTCTCCCTTTCCCTTTTCCCCTGTGCAGAGTGGCAGACCAGAATGTACTAGCTCAGGCCGACCTCTCTGCCATCTATCTATCTATCTATCTATCTATCTATCTATCTATCTATCTATCTATCTATCTATCTATCTATCTATCTATCTATCTATCTATCTATCTATCTATCTATCTATCTATCTATCTATCTATCTATCTATCTATCTATCTATCTATCTATCTATCTATCTATCTATCTATCTATCTATCTATCTATCTATCTATCTATCTATCTCATGACCTGTAATAGCTCTATCAATACTTATCAATGCAAAGTTATCATGCAAAGTTATGATTAAAGCTGAAGAAGCCGCCTGGGCCCATGGACTGAAGTATTCATTCCCTAACTCGCTTTCAGGCATGCGTGCCTGCTGTCGACTAAATCAATACGCCATAACAAAACAAGCAGGTACTGCTTTCCGTACAAAACATTAGCGGGCCGGAGACCCGATTGCAAAGATTTTACTGCAATTTATCCTAATCTGTCGAATATCCTTGAAACGTTGACGTCATAAACAACTTCAAAAGCGACATCTGTACCAACAACGAATACGCGCGGTGGGAACTACCTTCTTGACCTGTGAAGCGCAACGCCGCCAAAATCACATTGACTCGCCGGCTTCGCCATTTACCGGTCAATCGAGCAACAGCTTTCTTCCTTTGCATTCTGCATTGACGTAATAAAGGAAGCCGCAGGCAATGGAGCGTGGCGCTCGTGGCTGTGGCCGCAGCAAGCACGATGTGGGCGCTCATGCTTCCGCTTGGCTTACAATGATGGCCGACCGGCTGCGTACTGAGCAGTCCAATAGCCTTTAATATATATATATATATATATATATATATATATATATTATATATATATATATATATATATATATATATATATATATATATATATATATATATATATATATATATATATATATATATATATAATTGTGGATGAATGCATCCAGGTAGCCAAGCAGGAAGTGAAGACAGAGTTACCGGCTAATTCTTGCGTTATGCCTGTTATTCTGCAACGCACGTAATATAAATCAGTATAAAACAGACAAAATACGAATCTACAATTAATCCTTTATTAGTTACAAGTAACACTGAAACCACTACAGCATACTCGTCAGCACACTCGTCGGTCGCGGAAATCTTGGGCCTGTATTAAAAAAAAAAAAAGAAAATTGTTATGCTGCTGCAATTATCCGTAAGAGAAAATTTCAGTCAATTATGACGTCGGTCATAATATTGCCGACGACGTCCGATAATATTATTAGGAAGCGTTCAGTTCGCAAATACACTATAGGTCATTTGCTGTGGTGAAAGATTATTGCGAATAGAGGACGTGGGCGTATATTATACTAGGATCGTTGGTAAGATAAAGTTTCAGCGAATCCTGATGACTGTCGTATCATTAGCTAAGCCGACTGGCCAGGGATAAATAGCACACACGAACTGAAAGCTTTGTGAATCCAGCCCACGAAATAGGTTAAGTACATAGCTCATTCGAGCGTAATTGTAAGATTCGAGCGTAATCGTTGGTGCCCGCGCACATTCCAGTAGTGTACGCCGCAATCAGATATATTCAAAGTGCGTGGACCAATTTAATCTAATTAAGAGCACGCGTGGACATCGATATGACGCACGCGAAAGCATAAGCATGCTTCCACCACTGTTCTTGAGGAGCAAAAGCTGTGCAATGACTGGGACCCGCTGTATTTATACGCATATGTTTAGCTGTTAGTGTGTGCGATTCTCTAGAAGTCACACGCAAATACTGTCTTGCTAATACACTCGCAGCTTTTCTATACAGCGCTTTGCCTCACGTTCATAATGAGCGTTTCGCATCATCGCGTCTCTCCTCGGTGTCTATCTACCTGGTTAGTATTTTTTTTTTCGTTTGCTTGTATAGAAGTTGGCAGAACGAGATATTGGCACAATAAATCGTGCTATCCCTTGTACATTAACGTGTAGGGCCAATTGGAATACAGACCATTATCTCCACTTAGCATGTTGGTAGAGATACGACGAACATATCACATACATCTGGTTCAATATTTTCGTCATCCTTAGCGAGCACGTCTCGTCTGACATCGTGTGACATCTGCGACAATACCAAAGTTCGTGCTTCGCATTCGCAAAACTTGTAGGACGCTTGAGCCTCGCCTTCAAGAGTAGGACGCGATAGCGTAATCGGGCCGCGTGCGCATCGTTTGTGCACGTAACGTTGGCCGTTTCAAACTATCCTAGAATGCCTACAGCAATACAGCTGCGCAGTGCCCACTACGCCATAATTCTTCCTTTTGACAATTGGCAAGGTACCCACTACGCGCCCGTAAACTGCCGCACGCACCTGCCACGCTGCAAGCTTTGTTATGGGTGGGCACATTTGAACCACCCACTCGTTGCGCAATTCACACATTTTGATGCACGGTGCGATTCTACGATTCTTCCACGCAATATTACATGCGTTAAGGAGTCTCCATCTCGCTGCTTGACATTCCTATATATCGTTCCTTTACGAAGCAGCCCAAGCACTGGCGTTGGCTGCTTGGGCTGCTTACTTACAGAAAACACTTACTTGCCACGCTGAAGGCATAGGTTTGATTATCACTCGGATCGAATATTCTTTCATTATTTATTTATTTGCACGTATCTCGAATTTCGCCCATGGACAACGCCGATTTTTCGCTGACAACCACCGCCGCCGACGCCAACACCGACACCGAAATTTCTGCGAAACAAGCTCTTTAACGCGATCGCTTTAATACCTGATCGTAGGAATATAAGAATAAAAACTGAATGTCAGACTCTGCGCGGACGTTTTTGTCTCGTTTTGTTTCTTCAGATGCGGATCACTAAACTCTCACGCGCGTAGGTATACGTGTCCCCCATATAATACTGACCAAAATATGCACACTTTCCGCAGGTAACAAATCAAGCGCTTCTTTTTCTACTTACACAGCTGGCAGCAAGTATATATATGGTCGACGAAACCACAACAATCTGGATAATATTTTGCTTCTGTTTTCCTTCTTTTTGCGAACTCGGTCAGTCGGCCCAAGCCAACAGCAGCATCAGTGCGTGCCCATCCACCTCTGAAGCGTGACGAAGCCGGAAACAACGGGGAAAAAAAAAAGCAAGAATGCAACTTATTATTCATACCTGCACCTATTCTCCTACACAAGGACTTAGAGGCTCAGGAGCTCCGTTTTCTTTCGCTTTGGTTCGATTTACCTTTTTCTCAAATCCTTAAATGCTGTGTTGTCTGTGAGAAGCAGCTTGTGCTAAGCTATGTATTAATAAGTTTTTACGTCTCGGTTCACGAGCGCTTTACTCTTTTCTTTTTTCTTTCCTTCTTTCTCGCGTTTCTCACCGTATAATTGTTATCGCTCACATCGGGAATCGAACCTTCGACCTTCCCCCTGTTTATACAGCTTCCGGACAGTGGCGTAAACAACGCATCCTGGATTCATTCTGACCGTGCATACATCGCGCAAGCGTACGCTTTGTTTTACTTTTCCCGCTGGAGATTGTCTGCTCCGAAAGAAGTGAATGCGCATCCATTTACAAATAGTTTCACGTACTGAATGCTTTTTTACCGTAGCAAGACACCGTTAAAAAGTGCATCGGGATGTGCCGTATTTCTGCGCTAGTGTTTAAGCAGTAAAATTAAGCTGCTTGTTTTCAATAACAATTTGAAATTTTGGTTGACTCATATCTGTAATGTTTTAAAGGTTCTTGGAAGCTTAAAAGCCGTCGCGGACAGACTAACAACGCTGAAACTTCTCTAGTGCGTTACTTTTAAAGCGGAACCGTTAATTGCATAAAATTTTCCTCTTAATTGAATATATACGATCATTCTCAAATTGCAAACGTTTTATTTCCCTTAGCAGCCATCTAGAATATACTACCGAGCGGTTTGTGTTTCTTAAAAAACTTACAACTTCGAAATCCAACAAGAATCTCACTTGTTTCATTTGAATTACTTCAAAGCTTGAAAACAACGAACTATTTCATACGCCAGAGCCGTTAGCCCAGTCAAGAGGAGTCACTTGTAATACACTCCTATATATCATGTGAGTTCCTAATAGTGACCAGAAATCAACATGTCCCACGCTCTCTCTCAGTTTCATTCCGCCTCTAGACTTTAGGCTTTAGGCGCTAGACTCCAGATTCTATAGACTTATTTCGCCTCAGTGGCTCTCTCAATAAACTACACATCGTCCTCATTTAGCTAAAGATGTTTAGAGCTGGCGTTTTAGTGCACGTTCTACACCACACGTGGTTACAATGAGAGATTCGTCGTAAAAGTGGGGATAGCAGCAAATTATGATAAGATCATGCAACTACCTCACGGCTACCGTACAGCAGGCTACCTAGCGTGCAAGCTCAATGAAATACCCACTGTAATAGATTGCTAGCTCCCATGCTTAGCTGGAGATCATGTCTGGCTGAGCCCTCGCAAGAGCTCCGTCATATTTCACATCATATGGGTTGCCCCAGTGTATAGCCATTAGAGTATACACGTACGACAAAACTCCTGCACAACTCAAAACATTAAGTGAAGTGAACAATATTTAAAGAATATATGGAATCTATAGGCGCCACGAGAACGACCAGTTTGGTAAACGCCCCTAAGGTTAGGCGGCGCCGGTTTCGTTCGGTCTTCATAACCACATCGCTGCAGAGGCAGAGTATATGGAGCCGGGAGAAACTATCATACACAGCCGCGGGGGAGACACAGAATGGGCGCCTTTGCAAGAGGAATCCTTCCGTGAAGATGTGCGCCGCTAAATATAGGGGCCGACTGCGGTGTCTTCCCTCCACTAGTGTTGTACTTTCGTGTGTGTGGCTCGTCTGCGAGGAACCGGTGCAGTGGCAGCGTGGAAACCGGCTCGCTCCGGTCGCTGGGTCTGGCCGAGTGCATGCATAAGTTATGTCCGCCGGCGCCACGCACCGCAGCAGCCGAAACGTGGTTCGCGTGTGTCCGTATATATATATATATATACGCGTGTGCTATACGTAGCCAGGAAGCTATAACCGAACGGACACGCATTTTCTCTTCTTCTTTCGTTTCGTATTATTACTACACCCGGAGACGCACCCAGCTCGTCTGCCTCTTCTACAGAAACGCCGCAGCGAGCACTCCATATTGACACGCCAGCTTCAAGGGCCTTGTAATTACGTGCAAACTATACGCGTGTATTCCTATTTCGCGCACGTAACCACGCGTCATTACGACCCGAACTGGTTTCGGCCGCAAGTGATTCCCTTCCTCCCGACTGCATATTACGCCAAATCGCTCGCCGTGGGGCTCGGTGACGTCATTATCTCCATAGTTACGTGGCAATGGCGAAGTTGCGCAGGGACCGCGGTATTCAAGTAGCCTTTAGTTCAAGGAAGCTGGGTTCGTGATGAAAAATTATTTCGCGGCACTGCGAAAAAGTGGCCGGGGGACAATGTAACGTTCCAAGCTTCGTCTTTAGTGCGTAGCTCGCTGCAGTGCCCACGTTATCAGCAGCATCGACCTGTTATGAGCCCCAATGAATGTTTACAAAAGAAAAGAATCAAGTAAAAGGAATTTTTACATTATACCGACCATTGTTACAGACAGATTCCGAACGTCGTTCTGCCCAGAATATATCGATGGCACCAAGCGGTGTGGAATAGGCACAGCGGTGTCGCGACGTAATTATGTGGTTGCTGTAGTTAGCACTCATGCGGTTTCTATGGACAGCAATCTTCAAGAATCCATGGCCCCGTCTCTCACTCAGAGGCGTCATCGTATATAGAGCGTTCGCAGTACGCCGATGTGCCCTTTTATGAAGCATTGTTACTCATGTAGATGAGGGCTTGCGGACCTTTTGATTCAACAAGTCGAGCCCGTATATCGGTATTAACCACGGGTTTCTTTGAACCTTCGGTCAGTTGTAGACCTTATGAACTAGGAGTCAGTGGGTCTATTTCAAACTCCCGATTGGTTATAAACGCACTATCCACGAAAAAAGATGCTATGTTTTCCACAGGCCCTTCAACGGCATTATTGTACACGAGGATAATTGAGAAGTCGCAATGAGCGACGGCAGAAACGCAGCATGTTCGCCCCTCCTTTAGCCCCTATCATGTTGCGCTGCGACAGCCAAGTTCTGTGAATGTACTTACAGCAGCCCAGTTTTTCCACATGGGCACTTATACGAATTGAGCAATCTTCCTCGGGCTTACCGCTCAACTCCGCCTCCTCAATAAACATTATACCTCTCTTGAAACTCTTGAAACTGAGATTGCGAAACCCGAATGTTGTAGACCGACGAAAAAGCGCGCTCTGTCGGGCTTTTGTCTATTCAAATTACAGCTCAGGTATGCTATACGTTTCCCATTAGTTGCCCCATCGGAAGCATAGCATGCAAGTCGTAGTATCGCTATTCAGCCGTCTCCCACTTGCCTTTCGTAAACCTGCTACTAGGCGGCGCACTATAAACAAGCTAAAACGCACGGCAAGCAGGGGACGAAACCGTTAAAAAAGGCGGGCGCGGTCCGTTCGAAACAATGTGCTATTACCACGAGCGAAGCAAAGCGCATTGCGTGCGGGCGGCCGTTCGCATGTTCGTTCGTGCGTGCAACTTCAGCTTAAGTGAAAGCCATGCATACAAAAGCGCACAATGGCCCCGTCATTGAGGCGATGTCGCTTAGCACTGCGCTGGCCCACTTTCCGAGCCGGAAAGGACGTCATCATTGAGTTCGCGTTAGTTATACGAAGGCGGCGCTAAGCATTCCCGTGGGTTTTCTATACAGTATACACGTACAGGCGGGCGTTGAAGCATGTTGTAGTTTTGTCGTCTGTCGGTATGAGAAGTTGACCAACAGTGTGTCTATAGTTGATCGTGCCTTTGCACCGGATCCATTACCTTCCCATCGGGTTCTTGACAAACTAATAACCAAGGGCGCCGGCTTCGCTGTAATGATATGCCGAGCAACAGGATTGGCTGAAAAAGTTCTTCACGGGCAATTCAAGAGTAAGGCGTTTCTGTGAATACGGGCCCGGATGTTTAAGAGGATCAGCTGTTTCGCAAGCGCTCAAAAGGTTCGCAAGCCCCCATCCACATAAATAACAATGCTTCATAAAATGGCATATCGGCGTTATTAGTATAAAGTAATACTGGAAAAACAATATTATTCACTGCGTCAGCCCCGCTGTTGGTATGTTCTTTTCCTGCTTTGATTTGGCCATAATCATCTTTGTGCACTCGTCCATGGAAAGCAAGAAAAAAGCAAGAAAACTCGCGCTCCTCTCTCTTTCCCCCCTTCTTTTTGGTATCTGCAATGTCCAAATGAATAAATGCGAACGGTACCATCGAATATTTGGCATTTGGCATAACAGCAGTCGACTGCTTGGACTTAAACTCGTTTACCTGGCTGAGGTGTCAAGTGTGCATGCAGGAAGGAAGAAAAAGGAAGAGACCTGCCACGGTGGTCTAGTAAATTGTTGGGGTTTAACGCCCCAAAACTAAGATATGATTATGAGGGACGCCGTAGTGGAGGGCTCCGGAAATTTCGACCACCTGCGGTTCTTTAACGTGCACCTAAATCTAAGTACACGGGCATCAAGCATTTTCGCCTCCATCGCCAATGCGGCCACCGCGGCCGGGATTCGATCCCGCGACCTTCGGACGGTGGTCTAGAGGTTATGGTGCTGGAATGCTGGCCCGAAGGTAGCGGGATCGAATCCCAGCCGCAGCGGCCACAATTTCAGTGGAGGATGCCTAAGGACCGTGTACTTAGATTTAGGTACAGGTTAAAGAACTCCAGATGGTTGAAATTTCCGGAGTCCTCCACTATACGGCCTCTCTTATAATCATATCGTGGTTTTGGGTCGCTGAACCTCAACAATTATTATAAGAAATAAGAAGGAGTGTCGCGTAACAATATTGAAGCCAAGAAAACAAGTGTTTCCTCCGCGGTGGTGTAGCTGTTACGGTGCTCGGCTGCTGACCAGAAGGTCGCGGGTTCGATTCCAGTCTTCGATCTTCTATCGGCTGTCGCATTTCGCCGGAGGCTAAATGATAGAGGCCCGGATACTGTGCGATTTCAGTGCACGTTAAAGAACACCGGATGGTCAGTCTCCGGAGTCCTCCACTAAGGCGTGCCTCAGTCATATCGTGGTTTTGGCACGTAAAACCCCGCATATTATTATTAAGAAAACGAGTCTCGGCCCAACACGATGCATTTCAGAGGTAGCGTGTTTGGCCTACACAACTGGCTTCAAAAAGCATACGCTTGCAAGGCTGGCTGCGTGACTTAATGCTCTCTCCTAACTTCTAAAGCGAAGCTTTATAAGGCTAGGTTCTGGCGGACAGCGTCCGTGGACAAAAGACGCGTACAACAGAGAGATAGAGAGAGATAATAATCTTTTAATGAAAATCCCAGAGAGGTTAGCCTGGTTTCTCGCCTGGCTTGCTACTGCGGGTGTCGGGTGATGACTATGGTATATACAATGAATCACATACAAACACACGGTACGTACAGTCACATACGCATACAGTCACATACACAAAAGACTCATTCACAAACTTTGGTTAAGTCGAGTGTTCCTCAAGAACACCAACAGCGCTTTGGTGTTGCGCATCGCGCAACCGCTGTCTTGCCACGGGCCGAGAAGGTGCCGCAGTTCCAAGCTCTAGCCGCGTTGCAAATTAAGTTTTGCCTTCAGAATCTCTCGTTCGGCGTCGTAACGGGAACAGTCGCAGAGTACGTGCTTTAAGTCTTCTCGAGTATTACATGTGGTGTACGTGGGTGAGTCCGACTGCCCGATCTTGTGCTTGAAGTATTTCGTATACGCAACGTCGAGTCTCAGCCGTTGAATGCACGTTTCGTCTTGTCTGGTTAGTCCCTGTGGCATATAAAAGCTACACGTCGGGTCTATTCTGCGCAGCGGTCCATACTGTTTATTTGCATCGCACCATATTGTTCGCTGTAGATTCCGCGCGAACGCAGATAGAACAGCAATTTTCGGCAAACCAATTAACTCGACTAATCCAGAGTTTGGCGTAGAAGCAAGCATAAATGTGTATTATATTATATAAATTCGCTATTACAGCATTCACTATACCAGACCCACCACATTCACAGCTTCGCTGGCTTCCATCTGCGCAGTAGTGGCATTGTTCCAATTTTTTTTTTCCTTCCTCAATGCACGTGCAGATCTAACTGATGATATTGTTTACCTTTCCCCAGCACAGGGTAGCCGAGGCACGGTCCTGGTTAACATCCTTGCATTTAATTTGTCCTTTTCTCTTTCTCTCTCTCTCGGTCCTTCAACTAACCAACTAAAGCGCCGAAGTTAGCCCGGCCATTCCCGCATCTAAGTAGCGTGGAAAGAGCCTTTCGACGATGACACGTCGGTCCGCCGAGCTCAACGCAACAATCGGAACATGAGGTCTTCCGTAATAACAATAACTGTCGGGGTTTAACGTCCCGAAACAACGATATGATTATGAGAGACGCCGTAGTTGAGAACTCCGGGAATTTCGACCACCTGGGGTTTGTTCCCGTGCACCTAAATCTAAGCACACGAGCCTCTGGCACTTTGCCTCCATCGAAATGCGGTCGCCGCGGCCGGGATTCGATCCCGCGACCTGTGGGTCAACATTCGATCGAGCGCCATGACCACCGTATACCACCGACGTTGACCACGTGCATATCTAATTGCTGACATTTTATCAGTTTCCCTAGTGCAGAGTAGCCAAGGCAGAGTCCTGGTTAACCTCCTTACATTAAATTTATCCTTCTCTCATTCTTTCTCTCTCTCTCTATCTCTTTCTCGCTCGCTCCTTTGCTGGCTGGGTTCTTGAAGCTGACATGAAGTTGGCTGCGTTCTTGAACTAGCCAACTAAAGCGCCTATGTTCACTTGGGCATTCCCGCAACTAAGCAGCGTGGAGAGTACCTTTCGACGATGATACGTCGGTCCAGAACGTCACAACCAGAACGTCACGTCATCCGTAAGAGTGTCACACACGAGAATGGCACGCCCACCCGACGAGTGCGCGCGTGAACCCTTTCTGTTACCCGAGCTGGCATAGGACACCCGCGTAACTGACCCGAAGAGAGAGAGAGAGCGAGAGAGAGGGGGGCTCCGCTTGCAGATGACCTGGTCGCTTTGTATCGCTTCTCGGACGGGACCGAACGATCGGCCGGGGCTCTCTCCTTTGAGACTGTCCGCGCATTCTCAGTGTCCGCTCGCGAGTGACAGCGCTTGCGCACGCGGACAAAAGACTCCGTGGTCCTCTTCTTCTTCTCACTCGACCGAAGACAATCGGCGATTCATCAGATTCTATCTCGTCCGCTTCTTGAGAGCTCGAAGAAAGGGGGCCGCGGAAAAGCGAAACGCCTTTCTCGCTCCCGACGTCCGCGCTATTGGCGACAAAACATGGCGGAAGTGGGAAGTGACATACTGGACTGCGGAGAGGAGAACGAAGCAAAAAAAAAAAAAAGAGCAAGGAATAAACGACACTTTCCTCACTGGGCGAGCTGCATTGTGTCAACGCTCCGCTTTTCTTTTACGAAACTGCACGTTGCGAGTGCGGCATAAGTGGCGCAGTTTTTTTTGTTTGTTTTTTTCTCGGAGGGACAGTTGAGCGGAGAAGATGCTCAGTCGATACATGTTTCGCGTTTGTGTGAGCCTCGGTGGACGAATAGCGTTCGGGAGGTTAGTTGCGTATGCCGCGCGGCAACTTCTTGGAGTCGCCATATTATTTGTTCCTCCGCCACCGTCTCTAGAGCCGTACTCTGATATTGGTCATTGTGTTCGTGACTGTCAAAGCGCCTCGCGATACGAGGACGCACGAAAATAGAAACAGCCTTACAAGCAGGCGAAAGATTTTTTGCTCCCGACAAAGAGCAGCCCAATAGAAACACACGACTGTTTGGCACTAGCGGCGAAATGCATTAACCACACATACACACAAAAAGGTAGGCGGTGAAATGAACAATAGTGTCGTGCTGATTTGCAGCGCATTAAGAGGGTTTTCGACCACAGTCGCTTGAGCGCTCTCCTTATCAGCGAGTCGATCAAAGTCGATAGAGAGGTTACTGGTAGATCGATTAACGAGACAATCGCAGTTAAAACTGGTCAGAAAACAAAGGCGGCGGTAACGCGGAATCGTAAGACACGTTTGGGGTGTCATTCTTCATCGTGGCATGATAATATGAATGGGCGTATTTATCTCACCTTTCAAGTACTGCGTCACCGTCACCTGAAAGTCCCATACTTCCTCCTCCCACTCCCACTTCGTCTTTTATTATTATTATTATTATTATTATTATTATTATTATTATTATTATTATTATTATTATTATTATTATTATTATTATTATTATTATTATTATTATTTACGTTAATGATGTTTCTTTTGCCATTCTTAATTCTTCTTTCCTCTTGATATGCCGATGACGTCAAGATTTTTAAGGAAATTCATTCAGTTAACGACTGTCGCTTGCTGCAATCAGACTTGCGCTCTTTTTCCGATGGTGCGACGGTAACACCTCGAATACCTCTGAATACCTCGAAGACAAAATTCATGTCTATCACTCGCAAAACATCTAGCGTGTCATTTCAATACTCTGTCAATTCTGTGCCGTTATGCAAGGTTTATGAAATCAGTGATCTTGGTGGTGTTGTTGACAGCGCGTTAAACTTTTATTCTCACGTTAAGCGTGCTGCTATGCGGGGCCTTCGTTCTCTCGGATGTGTTTGTAGAATATCTCGAGAATTCAGGTCTCCCATGGCCCTACACAAATTGTACACGGCAATATGTCTTCCGCAACTTGAGTATGCGTCCGTGATATGGAATGGCATTGCTCAATCCAGCGGTAACACCATTGAACGAGTCCAGAAAAAATTCCTCAGCATATATAACCATCGCTTTGCTAAAAATGACTCTGGATCTCGTTCAAATACTGCTGAATTATTATCACTGCCATCACTTCACTGCCGACGAAATCGCTGTGATCTCTTATTTCTTTACAAGCTAGTCCACGGTATCATATCCTGCCCTGTACTTCTCAATTGTGTAAATTTTTGAATTCCGCGTAAGTTAACCAGAGAGAACAGACCGTTTCATGTACCCGCCTGCTTCTTCCAACACTGTACCGTTCACAGAATACAAATTCTCTTTAATGTTAATTATCTTGATCCTGACGTTTTTCATAGCCCACAATCATTGTTTTTATCCGAGCTTTGCACTGTTTTGACATAGTGTGGCACAATGTCCAAAGTCTTCCCTTCTCAGTCTTTCCACATAGTTGTATATATGCAATCTAATTTTTTGTGCCCCGTCAATATTTCTCGTGTTGTCTTATTTTACTCCTCCCCTTTTGTGTTCATTTCTCTTTGTCTACGTGTTTTTGCTCTTTTTATTTCTGAAAACTGTCTTTATTGTATTGTTTATTTTTATTGTTTTTTTTGCGTGCGCCAGCACAGAGACCTTACGGTTGTTCCTGGGCACGTTAAATAAATCATTGATTGATTGATTGATTGATTGATTATTATTATTATTATTATTATTATTATTATTATTATTATCATTATTTGTTTTTGACAGGTGGACCTTTTTTGCACACAAATAAAATAAACGAAAGATCCCATCATCTAAGAATAATAGAAACTTAATTTTTGTTCGTGCCATCGGCTTGTCAGAATGAGTGACGATCTGTTGATAGCGACCTCATATTAGACAAGGCGAGGTAGATACAAGTTGACAGTTGACGCAATTTTCTGTGTTTAGAAAAAAAGGGGAGACCATTTCCATCATTACGGCCGCTCGACTTTTCTGTCTTTTTTCTTTTTTTGTGTGTGTAATTGAGGAGCCGTGGCTCTACACTATGGGAGAGTGGCAATCTGTCCCTACAACACACACATTTATGTTATCGAAGGTGTTGTGCATCCACTGCTCATCGTTTCGACGAATTCACACAGCCAGGACGTTTATTTATTGGTCGGAATAAGTCTTCGCTTCACAAGTTTGTCGGCGGTATGTGAAGAGCCAGAGAACTGTGTGAGCATGCAACAAAGTCCAAATCGCAGCCAAAGTGAGTGTTCGAACACGCAACGTTGAAGTTTTATTCTGCGTCGATTATATAAAACATGTGCGAGAAGTATAAGTGTCTCGCGTCTTTCTTTTTTTCATACAAAGTGTCCTGCCGCATCTTCAGCCTAACTTCGTTGTACCTTATTTCATTAAATCCATGCAATGTAGCCGATGCTATTGGTCTCCATAGACAACCAGAAAATGTTACAGCAGAGATAGATTGGCGTCAGTTATCCCAGCCATTGCTAATACAGTAACGGTCACTCGACGACACTTTGTCAGCGTTGTGAAAAAACGTTTGCACGAAGTAGATTCTTGAGAAAAACCATCAGCTTTGCGGAAAACGCGCCGAGCGTCTAAACGCGCTTACTTGCACGCGTTTACTTGCACGCGGAGAGTTGAGTTCCGCTGTCCGAACATTGTAACCATATTTATTTGGGTTATGCACTGCTATGACATCACTCGTGTGCGTGTGTGTATTTTGGGTGACGTCATCCCTACTGAAACGTTCCGTACGCCATTCCAATAATTCCATATGTTTCCATACAGAATCCATATGTTTTCCGTATATTTTCCGTATATTTTCCGTATATTTTCCATATATTTTCCATATATTTCCGTAAGATTCTTACGGAAACATACGGAATTATTGGAATGGCATACGGAAGGTTTCAGTAGGGATCTGCCATATATATCTCGTCATTCATCCTAAGACAGTCGTGCTTTATGGAAATGATGTTCACATCTAAAAATGCTGGAAGAAAGGTTCCTGCATCTTTTAACCTCTGGTGTGCTGTCTGTTCGGCGGTGACTGACTGGGAGTTTCGCGGAAGACTTAGTAGCGGAAAGGGGGCGAAGCTCCCTCCTCCATTCTCTATATATAACGACGCCTGTTGCTGGTTGATTGACACGAACCAATGTAGCCCTCGCTGCACTGCACGAATTACACTGAGTCGGCGAGGGCGGCTGCGCGGATAGCCTATTCGCGAAATTCATTTGTTTATTTAGTGAAATGCTCTCATTTACGTGAATTCTAGAAGAAGCGATCAAACTGTCCTCAGTGCCGACATAAAAAGGTAAACGCACTGGTGCATCGCGCCTGCGGTGTAGGATAATAGTAAAATCCTCTGGCAACTAGCTAATTTCGATTACGATGATAGTTCTGTTATTACTATACACTTTCCGGGGTTTGGCGGTGGGACAGACCTCATATGGGTGCATGTGCAATATCAATGAGAAAAAGCCTCATATGGTTCATGAGTAAAAAAATGTGGCGTCCGGCGTTGTCAACATAAATGGTACCAAAAATCACGTGTTGCGCATACCGACAATCTCTGGATCATACTTAAAGTTAATTAAACGTCAATAAAATGTGAATCAAATGGATTCAGACCGACAAATGTACGTCAAATGAATAGAGAGAGAGAGAGAGAGATGAAAAGGAAAGGCCGGGAAGTTAATCTGGTACAAGTAACCGGTTTGCTACCCTGCGCAGGCGGGGGGGGGGGGGGGGGGAGGATAGGTGTCGAAAATCAAATGTGAATTAAGGTGAACTAAAGGGAGTTTAGCGTTAGCTAAAGTAACTGTCAATTTGTTTTCATCTTGGGACGATGTCGCTTTGTAGAATTTTCTTCATTGGTACTATTAACAAAAAAAAAATTGGGGGGACGCTTAAGCTTCGCCTTTAAGAGTTGAACGCGATAGGGATATCCTGCCCATAGTGCGCACTTCGAACACTACGAGTGTTTAACAGAATGCGCGCACTAAGGTGTTGCCTTATGTAATGGGTAGCATGCTTTAAACCAGGGGCAATTATACGCGAGAAACTTTTTCGAAGTTCCGATGCACCCACTACGTGGTCTTAAAGGAATACGCGCAGTAATGTGCCTTCTGTAATTGGTGGCTGTCTTTAAACCACCAAGTCGTTATGATAATGACATGGTGTGACGCCCGATGGCAATGTACGCTTGTACCACGCAATATTACTGCGATAGTGCACCTCGTACTGTGACACCTGTATACAGGACGCGTATTTTTGGGGAGCATGAAAGTTCCTTTCAGTGCAGCTCCAAGTAGAGGCGTGGCTGTGTGGTAGAACATCTGCTTGCCACGCAGACGGGCTGGTTTCGATTCTCACTCGGACCGAATATTTTTATTATTTATTTTATTTGCAGCTTTTTCGATTTTTCGGTCACGGACAAGATGATGATCTTTCGCTCACAACCAACGGTGCCGACGCCGACGGCGGAATTTCTGCGATACGGGCTCTTTAACGCTATCGCGTTAATATATGCAGCCAAGTCGTCAGTGTACGTGTTCTGCCCTGCAGTCCGCGTTTTTTGCCTCCGCTGGTTGCATTTTCAGCCGTCAAGCACAAATATATAGTCGATTGGTCAAGAGCGTCTTGAGGAAAGTCACAAATGCGCTCCAAACGTGTGACCACTATAAGACCGCTTGCGTACAGTGGATCTTGCACGTCGACTACAGAGTTAGAACGGAGAGGAGGAGCGAGCGCCATGCCGTTCAGACTCGTCTTTCTGCCCACGTGTACCCAAGTCTAACACTGCAGTACACACGGCGACGACGACGCTCGCAGACGACGCGTTTCGCAAGGGCCGGAACGTCGAGCGCATCCTCACTTCGCAAAATCCCGGCCGTCAGCCACGCGCACATGACGGGACGAGCACCATTTCGCGGTCGCTGCGAAGGTCAGGCAGCAACGCCGCCGAGGAAAAAGTAGGCGCCGCGGCAGCAACAATGAAGCGGCCGGGCCTTTCAGCGCAAATGATGGGTCGCGGATGTGGGTCAGTGCGGTGCGCCTGCTCTCGCTTCTTCTCCGCGCCGAGGGCCTGTGTTTATTCGTTCCGCCGCAGTCACGATAAGCCACCGAGCGTGTGTACGCGTCAGAGTTGAGCGTAAGGTTCGCGCGCGGCCGGATGCGGCGGCGTTCCGAAGCCACGGCTCCTGACCTTCACCTCTCGTCGGCAGGCATTTTTGGGCTCAAGCAGAAACAAAGCTCGCGCAATAGTAAGGACCGTCCGCCTCCCCCTGCTCTTCCTCCTCCTCGTGTTTTGACGTGGTCGAGGGTAACGTACGGGTCTCCGGCAATCGTTCGATGTGCATTCCTGCCAGAATGAGCGACTTCGTTATGCGGGTCAGAGAGCGTGGAGAGGTTCATTCGACCAAAATAACAATCTGACATTTTTTGTGCGTAATGATGATGGCCAAAACTTCTGCGACAGATGCATCAAAAGCTGGATGAAGTACCTTCACTAGTCCCTCGTTTAATTTATTCTTTCTTCCTTTTTTACAGCGAAGCCGTCTATATGTATAAAAAAAAACTATAGTGCTGTGATAAACGAGCACTCGTGTACACAAAATTTAGGGACGCAACAACTCCGGCAGAACCGCCATGTTGTGCTGGAGCACGCAGACGCACGCCGTGGCAGACATATAATGTCGGTGCTTCTTGTTTCTATTAAAGCTTATTAGATGCGAAGTATCTTATGGCGGAGTTCAATCCGGTGGTGGTGGTGGTGGTGGTGGTGGTGGTGTGCGGCGTGACCACCCTTACTGCGCACGCGCATACCCTCTCCACACACCTCCTCTCCACTCCCCCTCACCATTCCTCCTGTCCCCTTCCCCTCTCCACTCACCCTCTCCCATACCCATCTCCACTTCCCCTCTCCCCATTTCCCCTCTCCCATACCCCTCTCCACTCTTCCTCTGAAACGCGGGCTAGACATGCCGAAATTCTCTCCTGCGCAACGCCGCGATGAGCACTAGCGCATGTGCGTCCCCTCCCCCTATCTCTCCTCTCCTACGCTGCCCCCCCCTCTCACACGCCTGTCGACCGCGTTCCCCGCTTGCCTAACGGCCAGGCTAGAGGGAAGACAAGACGCGCGTAGCGTTCCTCTTCGCGTTCCACGACGCGAGGTCGGTAGCATGCCCAACGAACGCCAACGGAACGCGATCGTGCAAGTGCTCCGGCTTCGCATCGCCTCATGGTCCCCTTTAGCGGGAAATGGTGTTAAGTTTTATTTCTGCAGTTTCACGCGCGTGTCGGTCATCATGTTTGCACATCTATATTTAAGAAGAGGCGGCGTCCGCGTCAATCATACCCGATACGGCGCTCACCTGGACAAAGGGTGTCACAGCCATGGAGGAAGGTGCATTACACCGCGCTTCCTGCAGGGCATTACATGACCTAGCTCGCATTGGCAGCCACGTGAGCGCGTCCGCAATAGTACACGCGCTGCAGTTGACGTAGCCGTCTTTATTAAGACGTCACAGTCTTTCTCCATTACATACGTCTCGTCAACCAAGCGCGTTTGTCCGTTGTATCACGACGTAACAGATCGGCGGCGTGTTCAGCTGCTCTTTGAACGCGCCATGGGTCGGACGCCTGTCGTATGTTCCCAAGAGGGGCAACAGTAGTACGAGGAACGTCGGCGCTCCCAGAAGCGCGAGTGTACGCCATAGAGTAACTGTACGCGTCGCCGTCGAGCCAATGCCAGCGACGACGGTCGGGCAAGTGAAGCCAAACGCACGCCCGACGCACCGCTGTCTGAACGCTTCCGCAGCTTCACTGGTCTTCCCTCTTCGCAAACGGTTGGAAGTGTTTAGAAAAAAATGTTTGACGATTTGGAGTACTATACGTACTATACTGTGGGACAGCGGTAAGCTATCCCTAAAGTTTGCGGTTTAGTCATCGCATAATTTGTTATCTGTTTGGTACAAAATATGAACGATTTGGAATACAATTCACTGTACTATGGGAGAGCCGTACGCAAGTCTCCCCAGACAGACGGGGAGGGGAACTGCCAACGCACAACAGCTGATGTATCGTGTGTGTTTGGAAGTATGGTTGACGATTTGGAGCACTGCGTGCACTCTACTATGGGGGAGCAGTCAGCCGTGCCGGGCTAGCAATCAGCCAAGACTACGTTTTTTTTTGTTTGTTTTTTTTGGTAACAACTAGCGGTTGTCCTGTCTCTTTCCATGTCGTCCTTTGTGCGTGTTCGCTAACAATATGGAAGCGTTACCAACTAGCCCAGCTTAATGCATTAACGAGCAAGAAACGCTGTACGGGGAACGTTAAATTTTATTAAGCACGAGTGAACAGCCGAAGTCGTTCTGATCTCTCCTGCATTTCTCCAAATTTTCTTTCGATTATTTTTGGGTGTTTGCGGTCGGCAGCAGCTCCTCAGGATACATTACATCATAGCATGATTTCTGTTTACCTATGCCAATCAATGCTACAGTGTATCTTAACAATACAAAAATAATCGTATGTTCATTCTGTGATACGGGACATTATTGGGCTACCAGCCGAAGGCTGTCAAAGTTTCCTCGACTTTGCGCTAAAACCGTGAAATGAGCATAGGCAGAATATTCAACACGCTTGGAAAGTATCCGCTAACGAAGATTACAACTTGCATGACATACTGCAACAAGGCGTTCTGATTTTAAATAGTTTTTGTCATTCGCCGGTCACTTTAATTATAATAGTACGACCAGCATAACGATTAACTAGCGTAAGACTGTTTAGTGAATACGGCTCCCGGATATTTATTTTCATGCTGAACGCCTATCAGTAGTGCTGCGGAATGAGACAGCAGGCACCTTTCGACTGGTTTGCGACTGGTTTGCGGATGCAGTATTTTTCCGAAGTGGGTGGGGGAGAGGGTGTCGGAACGAAATGTTTTTCGTTTCGGTTTTAGTTTCGTTCCACCGCAAAAAGTTCCGTTCCGTTTCTGTACCGGAACGAAAAAAAAAATGTTCTGTAACGGTTCGTAACGGTTTTTTATGGAAAAATCTGAAGTTAAGGTAATCATAACGAACATTGGATTGTTGATGTAGATACTTGCCCTCCTCTTAGGAAAGTGGGACAAAGGTAAAATACGTTCTTCAGAGGAGTGGAAGTAACTGTACCACGAATTTCTACCAACTAGCACAAACCAGTATTAATTTCAAAGTCATAGTATTTATTTTCTCAAAAGACAAATACGAATTTTTTTAGTGGGCTCAATGCTTTTTGTCAAGGGAGTGAGCACGATCTCAGAAGCAGCGCGTCATTGAGTGTACTCTCTGATGTGCGAGACCGCTGTTATGATAAAGAGATCGCCAGGCCTGCGCGACACACGCAGCACAGTCACAACGAAAGCTGGAAGAGCGGACTTTGTAGAGCCCGCTGGAGAGTCTCTTGGGGCAATAATACAAGTACACATGCAAGGTGCCCACTACGCCATAAATCATTCCAATTCTTCTGAAGTTGAGAAGTTCCCACTATGCCATTTTTCGTCATTCTTCGGAGTCTCGTGATACACGCTACACATCTGTAAGGCATTATGTGAACTTTGCGCTGTGAGTGATGATGATAAAGAATTATGGCTGAGCACTTTGCAGTGGGTGGGAAGCAGTGGGGCAGAATGGACGCCTCCATTGCATTTCAATTCCATTGCGGGGAATTAGAACTTGCCGCAATTCCATTCCTTTCAATTCCTCGGAATGAAAAAAACTTAGCCCATTCGCACTCCGGGAATGGCCGGGCAGTTCAATTCCATCATTGTAATTCCTCCACGTAAGAAAGGCATTTTTAGAGTTTTATTGAGTTAAGAATGAACGCCCCATAAAGCTGATGCCATCTGATGCAATAAGAACTACAAAAGTACGCAAAACAGGTTACCAAGGTCGAGGGATAGTAGCTTGGTTACATATCTCGTGCAGTACAACCATCCTACTAATTCCCATAGGGGCAGTTCTCCCGCTACCTATAGTATTTGCATGGTCAGCATGTTTCAACGAATGATGTTGTTTTAATATTGTTTATGCTTAAATGTGTTAATGCCAAAATGACGACGTAGCGTATTTTTATGCTGACAAAAGTAGTATTCCAGAAGACCAAACAGTTTTGCCACGCGTCTGGAGCGGTTGTGAATATGGAGAAAAATAAGATTTGGTTAATGGGGAATAAGACCCTCTAGACCTGCTGGGATTATATAGTTGGAACAGTGCACCGCTCGGGCACCTTGTGCCTTTGTATCGATTAAGGAACACTGGGCCGCACTGCTCGTCAGCACTCATGCTTGTCAAGCGCTCCTCGCAAGCATAGATGGGGTGAGAACTTTCTGTGTTCGCCTGTGCGCAGGTATGCAATGTCTTCCTTGTCGCAAAGGGTATTTACGTGTGTCAGGTACTAAACTGCTCGTGAGATAAAGATCAGTCTGTGCATAGAGTATTCGCCACTTTCGTGTGGGGGTATCAATGGGAACCAACGGGATAATTTGTTTCTCCCTTCGGTATCTGCTGGGATAATGAATTTGTTTGTGCACTAACTTATGCCTCGGTTTCTAGTAGGCGCGTTGCTTATAAATATACCGTGCTTGTAATCAGCCAAGCCATTCTAAAAATACTGCTTTATTGTTAATTTCGAGGCTCTGACTTACCAATGTTAGAAGTTTGAAAAACAGCACGTAGACGACAACGTGCTCTATATTAGGAAAAAGACGTAATTCCATTCCCATTTCATTCCGTGCAAAAGGCGCTTAATTCCATTCTCATTCCATTCCTCCAAGCGTTTTCCCAATTCCATTCCGGGGTCACGACAATGTGGAATGATTCCCGAGTCATTCCATTTCTGGTGGGGCAACTTCGCAACACTGGTGGGAAGCACTAAACAACATACGCTTTGCGCTATTGGCATTGTGTGATGACTGGTTGTTATTTTACCCTTCTGCCACGCTATATTACATATATTAACATGATTCCTTGCCCGACATGACGCCTGTATAGAGTATTTTTGCGAAGGAGTTACAAGCACTAGCGTGGCACTGTGGTGGAAGACCCGACTGCCACGCAGAGGGCGCGTGTTGAAATGCCATCCGATCCTAGAAATTTGTTTCTCATTTATTTATATTTTTATATCACGCGATAGCGGTCATGGACACCGGCGGCGGCGGACAACTATGGCGCCAAAATCAGCTGTTGTGATCTCATAACAGCTTTCGCTGTAACAAACTTCAGCGCCGACAATGCCTTCTCTACGCTGGCCTGCGTGACAGGTGCGCGAAAATCCACTTGCGTTAATATAAAGATCTCTGGTTTGCCGCTGTTTTCGTTTTTCGCACAATTTCAACATATTTTTGCTTTGGAATTCCTGTCTGAGGTACGCGCTAATACCGTACCCTGAGATATGCTCACATTGCACGAGCTCAGTTGCTCCGGATTGCGAAGTTTTCTCGTGAACCGAAAAACGGTGGAAAACATTTTGTTTTCACTCCGGAACGAAATAATAGATAAAGTTTCGGTTACGTTTTCGTTCCGGTCCAAAATATCGTTTTTTTCGTTTTTCGTTTTCGGTTTTCGTTCCGTTCCGACACCCTGGTGGGGGGGGGGGGGGGGGGGGGGGGGGGGGGGAGAGTCAGGACAACCGCCCGTGCGCGCAGCTACAGAGGGCGAGCTTATTATCATGTCGGAGTGGTACCTAGGTAGATATTTACGCGCGGAATGATGAGCCAACTTTTTCTTCCTATAGCAAAACTTTTTCTTCCTATAGCTCCGCGTATTTTAACGATAACTTCATGCCTATATGAAACCTGTAAACGTTCTCACTCGCATAATATACCGCGCCGCAATATGCCATTCGCGTCTCTTGTGTCCAGCGCCCTACCAATGGAATCGGAGAGCAAACAAAACATACGAAACGGCAGCGTCGACGACATATATTATACATCTAGGCCAGCCGAAAAAGGGTACAAGAGTGAAACACTGGCCGCAGGCATCGGTGCCGCAAGGCACAGCCATGCTCGCCGCACGATCTGTGGCGTTGTATATGGCGGGCCATGTAGGCCGGCGAGCTCGTTCCTTCTTTTATGAGTCTCTCCCTCTCAGACGCGCGCTTTCACGTCGTATACGGACACAAATGCATCTACGTATACGAGTACGCATTCGTGTCCATATACGTAGATGCACGAACACGCGGGCGAATTTCAGTATCACCCCCCCTCCTCCCTCCCTTTGCTTCCATAGGCGGTGTCGATTCCCTCTCATATGCCTGAAGCAAGGATGGCGAACGGGTACACTCGTTTAAGAAACAGCGGGTTAAAAAATAAAAACAAAAAGAGCAGCCCGCCTCGCTTGAGACAAGCATTGGCCATGCGAAAACGCGTACGCGATGTCCGTTTTCAGCGAAATCCAGGTGGGCAGGTGGTTTCTGCTCTTCGCGACGTCGCTTTGCTTTTCGACGATGTATCAACACATCTACACGTGCTGCAGTGCAGCGCTTTCACTCATACTTCTTTACTTTTTTTTTCTTTTTTACCTCGTCTTGCATGAGTTATGTTGTGTCATGAGAGAATAATGACGTCTGTCAAGTGTCAAGGAAAACCACGGACTTGCTGTTTCGTCGATCTCTATCATTTTAATATGTCGTTGTTTGTTCTATTGAAGCTTTTCTTCGCTTAATAATAATACCTGGGGTTTAACGTCCCAAAACCACGATATGATTATGAGAGACGCCGTAGTCGAGGGCTCCAGAAATTTCGACCACCTGGTGTTCTTTAACGTGCACCTAAATCTAATCGATATATGAGAGCTTTGTCAAGCTGCCTAAAAGCAGCTTTTTCTCTCACTCCTCGTGATCTGTACTGCTCATGAAATAAACATCTATTCTAAGTAAACGGGCCTCGAACGTTTTCGCCTCCATCGAAACTGCAGCCGCCGCGGCCGGGATTCGATCCCGCGACCTTCGAGTCAGCAGTCGAGAGCCATAACCACTATGGACCACCGCGGCGGTGCGGTTTTCTTCGCTTAGAGCTGCAGTTAAGACACCCATCTCAAACTTGAAAAAAGCAAAAGAAAAAAAAAATCGCTGCCCTAATTACTTCCTCTAAAAGAGTCAAGCGTGTTTCAGCCAGTCGAGAGGAAAATGTGCTACAAACGCGTAAGCGTGCTTCACCCAGAGTTTGCAAGCAGCGCGTGACGTCGATATATAAATGGACATTCGTCTTTCTTTTATCTTGTAGGGACTTGTAAAAGGTGTAAACGTTGCCGCAATAGGGCTTTTGGTGAGTCGCTGCTTTGAGTAAAACGATCATTAGCGCCTTAACTATAAGCGCAGGCTATTCTTGACATGTGCTCGGCCAAACAATTTGCCTGGCTGCGAAGAGGATTCAGGCAAAGCTTCGTGTCTTTATGGTGGCCAGGAACTTGTTTCTTTGTGACTTGCAGTAACTTATAAATACCACAGAGCTTCTATATATAAATAGCATACGTGCTGTAGCTGAACGAGTCTTAAAAATGGTTTACAGTAAAATTTCTTGGTCAAGCGTGACTAAATGGAAACGGGGGCGCCACACCAACCAACAAATCTTGCGAACAGAGCTGCAAAGTCGGCCGCTGTTCTGTAATGTGAACTCACATTACAGAATAAAGTAAACGAGATAAGCTTGGGCCTTTAGGCACATAACAACAAAGCAACAGTGCAAAATTATGCAGAATATATGCAGAAAAGGCGAGGCAGCGCAAGCGGATGTGCTATCTCGACTCTTCTGTCCCTGTCTTAATTTTGCGCTATTGTCGTGCTGTAAAAGAAACGTTTAGCGGATACGAAATGTCATCTAAATGTCGAATATTAGCCTGAACCAGCACTGCTTAGTGTCGGCGTGTGTGTGCGTGTGCGTTTTACTATATGCCATGAAGATAAAGCAATCAACCTGAATTTGGTCCTTTTACTCTCTTTTCAGGGACAGCTGACGTAGAAGCAGTTCCCGTACAGTCATCAACTTCATCAACACATAGTCAAGAAAGTGAAAGCGTGCCAGAACTTTTAAGGCCAGTCGCTTCGAGTAATTCCTTATTAAATAATGACGCAACTTCACTAGAACTTTCCAGTTCTTTCTTAAGTGTTCATACATCGTCTGTCACCACAGTTTCCGAAACATCTAAACTGCCATTGGTGCTGCGCACGGAAGGATCTCAGGAAACGGACTTTACTTCGGATGATTCAGAACAGCACACTGTTACGCATGAGCCATCCGTAGTGGCAACTGTGGCAGATGATCCACAGTCATCGACTAAGCCTGCGGAGGACCTCAGTCAAAGCAATCAAATGGTCATGGCTCCCCCATCAGCACCATCACTGACAGCCGGCGATGGAGAACAGGAGCTAATTATCAGCTCTATCCTTTCCTCATCTGAATCAAGCAGCCAAGGCGAACAAGATACCGCGCCCATTGTTCCTAGGAGTACTAACAACGTAATATCGGCTACAGAGTTGCGAGTGGCCGAAGTCACAACGCTGCCGTCGTTTACTTCGGGACCTGTAGAAACAGAGCCACAGCAGGACGACACTGAGGAGGCCTCGCTACGTGTCCTGCGCAGCATTCATCCATCCAGCGCCACACCGGCACACGTGGTCCACCACAGCCTTAGCCGTGAGGCGACGCCCGTGTCACCATCTGCCGCGGCCGCCGCCACCGAAAGGACTCGGGGTGGCAGTAACGGCAGTGGTGGTAACCCGTCCATCGACAACATTCTCAGCGGCATCATCCAGCTCCTCGGCGGCGACATGAACCTCCCTCGACCTCCGTCAATGCGTCTGCCGCCTCCTCCGCTGCCACCGCCTTCTCCCCAACAGCATCATCATCACAAGCCACCGTCGAGGATCAACAACCGGGGTCCCCCCAATTTCAACTTCCCGCCGCCCCCGCATCGGCCGCCGCAGCTACCGCCACACCCGCCGCACCCACCACCGCACCCTCCACACCCGCCACACTCGGCACCGCCGCGACCGAGGCCGAGCCTACCGCACCTGCCACCGCCTCACCCGGGCCACTTCGACACGATCCCGCGGCCGCCGCCGCCCAACTTCCACTTCCCGCCTGTAAACCATCCGAACCACCCGCACCATCCGCAGCAGCACATACACATCGTGCCTCTGCCGCACCCACCGACAGTCTACCCAACGCCATCGGACGTGAGTCAGCTCCTGGGACTCAACGACCCTGACAGGCAACAGCGGCCCCAACACCACGACGGCCACCAACATCCGCCGCCGCTGCCGCCGGGTGCGCACGACACGGACCAGCACGAAGCTACGCCCGCTTTGTCCGAGTTTCCTCCGATCAATAACGGACCCGAGCAGCCGACCATGCACAGGGAGACCGTTCGTGACAACGGACCAGAAGTGATGGCAACTGCTACTGAGCACCTGCCTCACAGCAAGTCCACCATCGTACTCATTCACGAGGGGCCAGTGTCTTCGTCTCCGGTCGAAGAAGTGACACCGACAAGTGCCGGCGACGACGTTCATGTTGAGAAGACGAGACACGATGGAGACGAAGGCCACGACGTGAGACCTACGAGGACAGAAACTGATTTGGAACCATCTGGCAAAGTTCCGTCAGGACCGGTGTCGGGTTGGCTTCCTGTATTCTTAGACTCTTCCATCAGAGCCAACAGCTCCAGAGTGAGTGTCAATACGGCCGAGGAGCCTGAAATTATTACGGAACCCACTGAGCCTTCGGTTTTTGACATTACCGTCATGCATTCGATCGGCACCGTGAGCAACGTCGTGACTCCGTCTCAGACGATTCGACCAACATTCTCGACAACTGCGCCGTCGGTAGAAGTGGGAACGAGCACAGAAAGCACCTCGCCCGATAGTGACGAAATTGAGGGGACTGAAGCTTCCGATGGTGAACTGGAAACACCGCCTTCCTCGCAAGGCTCGAAGACTTCAAATGCAGAGAGAGAGCCGGAGGTGATATACGGAACTCCGAAGCTGGAGAACACGCCGTCGACGGGTCCGACTACTACGCTGCAGCCCAGTATCCGCTCGACGACGACGACGACTGGACATACAAACACCCACATGACCAAGGAAAATGAATCGGACGTCGTGACGACATTATCCGGGAAAGGGACGCTCGCGCCGGAGGTGACCCATACCAGGCCACCAATAAAGCATAATCAGTCACCCACAGGAAGACCGATAGTGATACCGGTGGAGATCGAAGACGTGAGGCCAGTGATAGGTTTTCCTCCGGAGTTGTCTCATGGCTTTCCAAGACCGCAGGACGGCCATGGACCTCAAAGACCGGGTGCAAGTACGTCTCGTCCAAGGCCCAAAGAACCAACGGGCCCACCTCGCAAGTCCACCTCGAAACCGGGGTCTCCGGCACGAAGAAGACCTGGCTACCGGCCAAAACACAATACTACCTTGGTGAGGTATGTGTCTGTCGTTTCCAACGCAAATTTTATCTCCTTAACACTTGAATAGAAGTGCTTTCTGAGCTGACATATAACCTCCCATTTTCAGTAAAAACCAAAGAGTACGTTGTTATCTTCACACGTAGCACCATCTTCGTCCTCTTACGCAATTTGAGATGAACGGTCGAGTACTTTCTGTATACATTATTCTTTTATTTTTTTTTGCATATTCTCACCTGATTCCATATACGCTTCTTCATACAAGAGTGACTATACTAGTGTTATTAGCACCACTATATTCTTTTTCTGTGTATCCAATTTTCGTGTTCATTGTACTAAATTGTAGCACCCGCCCTCCTATTTAATGCCCAACGGGCCTTTAGAGTAAACAAAATGAAAAAGATATTGATACAGATAACACATGCAAGCGAAAATAGCTACAAGACGCAAGTGAACTCTGAATAAATCTTTAAAAAGCTTACAACAAGCTAGAGTAATTTTCATTTGCTATTCATAGTACTTCCAAGTCTGAAACGCATAAATATTTTTTTTTTAATATCTCACGTATATCCAGGTATTCATAACTGTAACCTCAGTGATCAGTTCATAGGTGACGGTGATCAAACGCTTTAAACATGGGTGCCGAAATATACATAAGGCTAGCAGGAGAAATAAACGTTTCTTACGTATTTTAAAGTACAAGCACTTGAAACGCGAACCAGATCCTTGCTTGAACAACGGCAGGTACGTACAAGTCATCATATCCACAAATATTTTTTCTTGCAGAATTGACACCTGCATCGTGGGTGATGACTCGACGTGCGATTCACAGTTGAACGAGTGGTGCAAGGCCGAACTTGGTGTTAGTTCCTGCCACTGCAGACCGGGCTTCACCAGGACAATACCCAGGGGACCTTGCAGTCGTTAGTGCCATTACTTTTTTTTTTTTTTTTGTGCCTCCCCGAGCATTAGAGGATTACCGTGTTGATTAGCTTCTCACGTATAAACTCATGACGTGACGTAGACTAACTAGTCAAAAACTTCTAGCCACACTTACTAGCATCAAGCCAAATTAAAAATCCACGTATGTTTGCTGGTACTAAAATACGAGCGGGGCACAAGAAGACAGGGACAAGAGCATGCTATTAATTGTTAGAAAGCAATGATATATAACAACATACGAGATGAGAACACAAACGATAAAAATAACTGCTCCGCTTTGCCAAAGCCTGCATTACTTTGTAGAAAATGGCATGTACCGCTTTCGTAAAACATGGTCCCCTCAACTGATAGGGCGATTGAGGGTTGGTAGTATGCGCTTGTCCCTGTCTTCTTGTGTCCCTGTGTAGTTTCGCGCTCGTATTTCAAGTATCATGAATCATCAACTTGCCTAGTCAACCATTCTGATGTTTCCTGGGATTAAAACCATAAAAGCCATCAAATTGAGAAAAAAAAATCTTCTTAACTTGACTCCATTGTAGTGTCAACTGATTGATACTACAATGCTTCGATCCATCGTTTATTGTGAAACTTTTGGCACAGCGGCACACTGACGGTATTTTGCTGCCTTCTCACAGGCTTTACGTCGAGTTTAACGAAAGAATTTCCAGTGACGATGTTTGTACAAACATTTGCAGCTGTTGTCAACGTCGGACTCACATTGAAGCTTGACAGGCTCGGAGACAAAAAGCTGGTATTCAACAGAAATTACAGAAATCCGGAGTCAGAGGACTACCAGTTGCTCGAGTATGAAGCAAAGCAAGCGGTAAGCATAGTTGGCACACAACCTTTTTCTCCTATCTGTTCCTTCAGTATCAAAGCACTGCAGTAAAAAGATTTACGGAATGTGCAATGTTGAATTTTGTTTGGCGTTCTTGTTGTTGTTGCGATGGTTTTTAATGGCGCAATGGCCAAAAAGTGCCAAAGGGAGCCATGACTATGATTTTTTTAAGTTAGCGATGATGAATGATATACGATGAAACAAATGTAACATGGATGTAGAAGGGCCTAAAATAATCGCTACAAACACAAAATTGCATAAAATATACAGAGATGTTAAAAACATGAAAATGACAAATAGACAGAACAGTTAAAAATGTAACGAGGCTGTGTGCTGATCTAAAATCAATGGCTGTACAAATGCACAAAATGTGTTAATGTTGAAATTTTTGCGTTATAATCTTGTGCTATCATTATTGCGTGCTTTCAGCAGGAAGTTTGCGTGCAGCGATTCTATTAAAATGTCGAAATTTTGATAGAATTGCCGGCATGCTTCTTGATGTAAGCACGCAATAATTATATGACAGCAATACAGGACGACTGTCTCTATAAGTTCACAGTGGCAGACTGCTCTTTATAATATATTCCACTGAATAACGTTCATAGAACTAGCTCTTAAAGACGGGCACTGGTCATCGTGATGTGACGAAACGTGCTGCATTTCAACCATCTGAAGGAACGCTATAGATTCTGTGTGTCCTCGAATTAGAAACACCCGCGAGGCCTGTATATATGGTGACTGAAGCGTAAAATGCTGAGTGCTCTTTACGGCATCAGAGTCACTCAAAAGTAGTCTGTTCTACCTGATGTAACCCTGAATTACGTTGGAAGTATATATCAAATACACGTGTTAAATAAATCTGTAAAGAAGAAAAAAAAAAAAACTCCAGCTTCCGAAGAAAAGCTTAAGATAACACATCTCTGTTGACTTTATGTGTAAATACCGCGTTGTTTTACGGCAAAGCTATGTATGAGAATAATATTTGTCCGTTGGTCTGTCTGTGTGCAAAAACTAGCGCAGGTGTGTGCTACAGAAATCGGGCAAACCCACCTAGCCACCACTTGTGCACCAAAAATGAAGGGAACACACAGGCGGCAAACCCCAATTAAGATCGTGCACGAAGCGTCAAGCGCATGCGGCAAGCCAGACAAGACGGCGCATGTCGCGGCAAAAAGACGCATGCTGCATAAGTTAAATTCAAAAGGGACTTTCCGGACGGGTGTGCGATCGGCTATGGTTCGAAATTCTGCGTCACCACTGTATACCGTGTGCTAAACAACTTCGCTGGTCATCTATACCATCACAAAGATGGCTCCTCAAATTTCTGCTCTTTCCATGTATTGTGTTGTTCTGCAGCTGCACAGCCTGTTCAGCAAGTCCAGCTTCTCGCGGCTCTTTGTGGACGCGACGGTCAACAGGTTCCAGTCCGCCGGCAGCAAGGTCATGATGAACGCCACAGTACAGCTGGAGGACAATGACATCACGCGCGTGCCTTCGGTAAAGCGCGTCCTCCAACACGAGGTGGTCAACATGATCAACCGTCGAAACTCGAACATCGGAGAGAGCAGGCTTTACGTCGACGGCCTTCTCAACTCGGGCCTCGCAGTAGACGGTGAGTAGACCATGAACGTGACTCGCCAGTCATGTCTCACGCTATCGGCATGCATCCTCTCGTATATTACATACGCGCCTCGTAGCGCATACTATGGAAACCCAGACGACTGAAGGTCTGTGTTACCTATTAAAAGTGACCTGCTAGAACTTTATAACAGGGCGACCTATAGCATCGGTTAAAGCGGAGAAATTCAGGTTAACACACGTGAAAGAAATATGACACATTAAAACGGGAGGATGAGCGCAGAATAAGGCATTAATGGAAGTGATTTGAGAGGCTGGAATTGAAGGATATGAGTTACGAAGGCGGGAAACGGGCAACCCGCCCTGACAGACGAGACGAAAGGAGACGAGAGGACGAGAAAGTCACAAAAAAAGAGAGATATTAGCCTGAATTTCATAAATGGTCAAACTCAAAAAAACATGAGATAGCAAGCGAAAATCGAAATATAACATTTTAAAGAGTGAGGAAGAATCAAGCGGTCAATGCAACAAATCCGTAAAGAGAGTACAAACTGGTATTCGCAGGAATAAGGTGCTCGTAATGAAGGATATGCAGCACAATGTCATCACTTATTCTGGTTCTTTAATAATTAAGGGCTGCAAATAATGCAAGCTGGATTGTACAGCACTCAAAAGAGAAACACAACCTCTAGCACATAGCAAATAGTTGACGGTAGGGCAGCCCAAACAATACAAACAGCTTCTCCCTTTACAACAAACCTACCATATTCAATCACTGAGAGTCCCCGCTCTGCAAAGAACATTATTGTTCTTTGCCACGAATGTAGCTATGAATAGCGCCAGTGAGGTCTTTGCGTTTCCTTCCACGCGCGCAGACGTGAACGAGTGCAACGACGTGACTCTCAACGACTGCTCGAAAAACGCCATCTGCGAGAACGTGTTCGGCACGTTCCGTTGCACCTGCAAGGCGGGCTACACGGACAAGTACCCGGACACCAAGTGGAAGAGCGGCAGGACTTGCACCGGTGAGCGAAAGTTTTGACACTGTGCCTCCCTTTGCCGTGGCCGAATGTATAGGCAGCTGATATGTGTGCCAGATAAGGCTGTGCTTCGGTCCCCGCTTGGCACTGCACCGGTGGCCACATGCACCGTATTTAGACCCCCCCCCCCCCTTTTAAGAACGTCTAAAAACGTATACGCTGAGGCCTCTTTTGAATGCGCAAGTGTGCGAGCGGTTTTTGGAGATCTGGAACAGGCTGCGTCAGGGCACCGCAACGCGTTCAGGAGAAAGTGTTGGGATTTTCCCGCGAAACGGATAGGCGCGCCGATACGATGCAGGAACTAGATGCGATCTGTGTAGTTTGTATTTTGCTGCTGACCCGCAGATTGCGGGTTCGATCCCGGCCGCGGTCGTCGCATTTCGATGGAGGCGAAACGCTAGAAGCTCGTGTACTGTGCGATGCCAGTGCACGTTAATGAGCACTTGATGGTCGAAATTTCCGGAGCCCTCCACTACGGCGCGCGTCATAATGATATCATGGTTTTTGGCACGTGAAACCTCAGATATTATTATCAGTTTGTATTTTGAAACCTAATCGAAAACGTTCTTCGTCGGCGTACATTTTGAATCACTTCTCTATGTTTTACGTTTGTCAGGGGCGTAGCCAGAAATTTTTTTCGGGGGGGGGGGGTCAACCATACTTTATGTATGTTCGTGCGTGCGTTAGTACGTGTGCGTGCCTATATACGCAAGCAAAATTGAAAAATTTCGGGGGGTTTGAACCCCCCAACCCCCCGCCCCCCTGGTTACGCCCCTGACGTTTGTGTGCGAATATATACAGTACATAAAAGAGAAAAAAAATTCATCCACACTTCTGTAGCACGAAGATACGAAGGAAAACCGCATACAGTTTAAAAAGAAAGTAAAGCTTCCTAGCTGACGAAAATTTCGTCTTGACCTGGGGTTCGAACCCGGGACCAGGATCTCTCCAGGGCAGTCGCTCGATCATCTGAGCTAACTGTGGAGATTTAACTAACGTGTCAACCAATGGTTAAATAAAACTATTGAATTATTGAATTGATGCCAAAGACAATCAGTGACCCATCGACGTTACGCGTATCTACGTTCCGGCAAGGTCCCGAAGGCTTCTTTTTACTTGCAAAATCATGTTTGTCGGCATGAAGACCATGAATATTCGAAGAACAATCAAGCCTTAACGGCAGAGAATGGCACCGGAACATCCATGTTGCGATGAAATGTGTTTAGCAAACTGAGGATTAATTACTTGTACCTTTCTTTTTCTCTCCTTTTAGCCTGCGCACCTGATTACTGCAACAACAGAGGCGACTGCCGCATTGCCAATGGACAACGCGAATGCAGGTACAAAATCCAGCCGCGTCACTCATTATGTATGTTAACAGCAACAGCAATATGTACACCAGATGTTACTTGCTCAGTAACGCACTTTTTTATTATTAGAAGTAAAAAGCACCAAATAACGCCTTAAAACTACTTCGGATACGACGCTCAGTTGAGTCTTTCCGTTTCGACACGTCTCAAGAAACCAAAGAAACACGAACAGACGCATCATCTCTCTTCAAATTTACCTCACGCAGGCACAAAAATGCGATTGATTCAATGTTCACATCAAGCACTCGCGCACAAAATTTTCATTGAGAAACGGGATAACCACAGTCGTGCAGCGGACGTGCAATAATTTAGAGTAAGCCAGAAACTTTGATATCCTGAGCCATCTCTGTCAGGTGCAATTAGGAATTTAGTCGTATCTCAGCTCATTGGCAGGGCTTGTCACGTTGCGAAAACTGACCTGTAACGGTGCCGCCATTCACTTTGCAGTTCAATAAAGTTGTTTCCAACAATAAAGTTGTTTCCATCCATTCACTTTGCAGCTGCCGTGGAAAGTACATTGGTTCTAGGTGCGACATCGACGGAGAGGTGCTGGGCGTGGCGCTGGGAGCCTCGATCACGGCGGTTATCATCATCGTTCTCACCCTCGTCTGCCTGTGCCTCTGGAAGTAAGCGAGCTCGGCGCACGTGTGTAACTGAACCTAGAGTTACTGGACATGGCTCCTAGAGCTGTGCACGGGCCGCATTTCCGAGCCCGAGTCCGGCCCGGGCCCGCTGACTTTGTCGAAGGGCCGCCCGAGCCCGACGGCAAAGGGCTGCGAGCCCGCCCGGCCCGGCCCGACGTACGAAAACACAATCCCGGGCCCGGCCCGGCTTTTTGAAAGTTCGCCGCGAAAACAAAACATCGTTTTCCGGTAATTTGGCATTTTATTGAGCATATCAAATATGATCAAACGACACACGACGAACGGTCTCTATTACACAGATTACAAATTACAAGTAGACGGCCTCATGCCAGCAACGATGGAGTTCGCTCGCCAAAGCCGTCACGTGTATGGGGTGCCCAAGTTTTTTTTAAACCTCCTTGGGTATGCCCATGCAAGCTTGCACGAAGGCGATCTACGTCGGGTCACTCGTCGCTGTCGCGTGTATTTTCACTCATATAAGATTTGGCCTCAAATCTAACGCGAACAGTCGCGTGGCGCCGTCACGTGGTGTTACTTCTCTGTTTGTCGGAGTGCAACAGAGGCAGTGCTTTGCCTGCTCCCCTTTTGTTTAAAGTAGCGAATGGAAAGGAAAAGCGGTAAAGGGCGGTCGCGGAAAAGGCGCTGTATGCGTGCTCGAAAACAATTCCCGCTCATTCTCTATATTTCAGGCTTGAGTCGGGCTTTGCGCAGGGCCCGAGCCCGGCCCGATAAAACTCCAAGTAGCCCGAGCCCGGCCCGGGCCCGAGGCGAAAATACGTCGGCCCGCCCGAGCCCGGCCCGCGGGCCGGGTCGGGCTCGGGCTTTCGGGCTACCCGGAGCCCGTGCACACCTCTAATGGCTCCTAAATGTAGCATATACAGTAACTCTAACTAAGGCGTCGTTATACGGTCGAAAGCTTTACGCATTGGTTGCATTGAAGACGCTAGTTAATGGCTTCGGGTTAACCGTCATCTACAGACGATCGCTTTTCCGTCTGTCCCGGTCGTAACGCGGCCGCCGTGGAAGGGATTGAAGCCGTGGCTACATGCTTAGCCAGCAGAACGCCCAGTCATTGAGTCACCGCCACTGATATAAAAAGCGAGCCTAATGATAACGTTCGTTGGTTCTCAACGTGGCATCGCGAATTTTATAGACCAAGGCTGCCATGCTGTAGCGATGCTTTCTCTTCGATTCTATACCGTCCTTTTCATCTAACCCTCACGGCCAGCTGATACCGTTGATAGCGTGGACGGGCCCTCGCTTTGGCCGCTTATTACGAAGAGCGAAAAGACGCTATAGCTTTGAGAAAAGGCATCGCCACGAAATAGCGGTCACACATGATGTGTGAAAAACGGGCGACCGCTGCTATGCCATTACAGCGAGCGTTCTCATCTGATCGGTGTGTTTTCTTATCGTTGTAACGACTCTTCCTTGCATCGCGCCCTAGTGCCAGCTCAACGCGGCCAGCAAGTTTCTTTTTATTTTTTTCGCGAAAAGAGCGTTCCACAGCTCAAACAGCGCGATTGCGAAACGTATATCGATGGGAGCGGTAGATATGAAATGCCGCGGGCGACGCGTAAATGCTTATTATCGTCTCTCGTCGTATACGCAGCCGTCGCTGGAAGCGCGAGCAACACAAGGCGGAAGTGATGTCGGCTCACTCGGTCGGCAGTCTCGGCTATCTCAGCAAGGCATCTACGCTGGGACCAGCCTATCGAGTCAGCGTCGAAGACAGACTGCGCTGGCAACACATCGCCGACGCCATGGGCAACATATACGTGGTAACGACCTTCCACTTGGTTCTCCTCACTTATCGATGTGGCGGGCTCTTTTAAAGGTAGTTGTTCGAATAGCTTACTTTGCCTTGCCTTATCGCCCGGCTACTTCAGACAGATCAATGATGAAAAGATCTACCAGGACTCCTCGCTTACAGCACAATTTCGCTGTTGGCTGTTGAACCGCTATAATTGACGTTTTCTGCCCTTGTATTAATGAGATAAATTTTGTAAATATTGTATCGTGTTCTAGAACACATATTGTACGCGTCTACGCACCTTTGACGCGTTTACGCGTCTGACGGTTACGTAGAGGTCTGAGAAATATAAAATGAAATACCTTCTCCTGTTTTATCACTGACAGTAAAAAAGTCACAGTTTCGCCGCAAGGGCGAAGCAATGAATGCGATAGCAAGAAATTAATGCTATACGAAGTGAGGCTCGCCAATGGATACTCTCAGTTTGAACAGCGCTCCTGTTGCAAAGGCGGCCCAAGCAGCAAAGGAAACTAGCGTGCTTCGAGTGTCGAGCTGCGACACTTGATAGTTCGCGCTCATCTTCTGTTTGTTCGTTTAGCGGCGTCCCTTGAGCGCGAGTGGCTTTCGTACGCTCCGTAACATGAGCGCGGACATCACGGTGAAAGCGTGAAACATCCCTCTTCCCCTCAGCACGAGAAAACCGCGCGAGCAGACAGCGGAAGGGCAAGGTTCTCCCTGCGCAAGTATAAGAAGAAGCGAGCGAGCTCGCCGACGACTTTTAAATGCGCCCGTCGCGCTCCTAACGCCATCTCGCTGGTAATGAAGAAACGTTTATAAGTGCAGCCGTCTCTGAGTCCGTCCAGCGGTAACGGGTGCGTATATAACGCTCGCCGTTAGGAGGATCTGCGTTTCGTGGCGTAGTGGATAGCGCCACTCGCTGCGGAGCAAGAGGTCCCTGGTTCGATTCCGCGCTTAGGAAGCATTTTTCTGAATGATTTTTCTTTGGGTCTTTTAGATACATGTACATACTTATACATATACGGTGCATGACGGCGGCGACGGCAAAATCCAGCCGAGACTGTCCATATGATTGCTATCGCAATAAAAAAATAACAAAAATATTTTGCCCGAGGAAGCCACCAGTGTTCATGGGCTCCTGGTCGTCACCAACTCGCAGGACTCAGAATAAAGTTATTTCCTTCCTTCCTTAGACCTCGCTACGTGTGCCGCGAAGCATGCTCTTGATATTTCGAGTGCGAAATAAATTTCTGCATCCAGGAAACAGGAGGTATCGATAACGCGCAAAGTTATAGCAGGATTATAAATAACCTATATTGTATAATAACGCTGTGCCAGCAGCAGTTACCTGAATTGATTCAGAAAGCATTAGAAGCGTCTTGCTACTCTTTTCCCATAGTAGCAGTCACCGACGCTAATTTTTACCTAGCTCTTACCTAAACGTTGAATTATCTGTCATTTAACCGCTGGGAAGCAGCTAGCTGCCAAATAAAGAAACCATGCAGCTCTTTTCAACACAGAAAAGGGTCACGGTAACGTATGAACCAAATATTATTGCCCTCCGTGCAGCAGGGAGCTAGAGTAGAACTTAGTGTCAAAAACAGCTGAAAACCGTTTGGTATCTGTTCGTCAGTGTCGTTATCAACTACACAACAAGCGGCAGCAAGCGGGCGCGACAGGTATTGACTAATTTCATGAACCGCAGTTCAGCGGACTTTTAGGCCACCTGCCGACACCACGCACGTCTGAACCAGGAGTAGAAGAGGATACGGGTGAGGCTATTATGCGTGGTGATGTAACTATTGGGCTGAAAAGGCTAGAAGGCTTTCTAGCCTCCCCCCTCCCCCCCCCCCCTACAAATTTCCATGTATCTTCAAGCACTCTCGTGGCGACTGAAGGAGAGAAGAGCTGGGTTTGAGCGATAGCTACGCTTATCAATCACTCATACAATATATATATATATATGTATATGTATATATATATATATATATATATATATATATATATATATATATATATATATATATATATATATATATATATATATTGTATGAGTGAGGCAACACAGTCCGATAGTAAAGCCATTCCATGATAGCTCAGAAACATGTTGCCGGTCCCCTTTAACGTAGAGTGACACGTAGTCCATTGATAATTAATGGGAGGACAAGTGCATGAGCTGAGCAGACCTTATAACAGTAAGTAGGCAAAATCGCTGGTATGCGCCTGTTTACATGCAGTGTGTGATTGTACTTTTGCAGCAACCCGAGGCCTCGGCACCGCCGAAGACGCCTCCGGTGTTCGCCACTCCCAGTCGAGTGCGCAGTCCGAGCCCGCCAGAGGAAAACCACTACAGCCACATCCAGAGGCCGCGCTCCAGGGGTGCCATGTACGGCCCGCCACCGGTAAGCCATGCGATATTGGGTGATATTCTGGACGCTGTCAAATTCCGCCATATTGTCGAATTTTATAACGGCGGCATTTTAAGCCAATCAGAGAGGCCGTAGCACCCCTCTGGGCCAATCAGTGTTGATAAATGACGGAATTTGACGATGTCCAGAAGAGCACCTACTGCCGATGCACTCAAAGCCAGGAAGAAAGAAGTTGAGTAATAGAGTAAATTTTGCTAAGGGCGGCACACCCGGAAAGTCTGTTAGAACCGATTGTAGCTGTCGCTTGTTCTAAAGACTGTTGTCCGCGTACTGGCAGCAGCCAACGCAAAACACAGTCCAAGCTAGCGTGAACGTCATCTGCGCTGATAACTATATGTAGTGGGCACATGCCACAACGGCATGTCTGACTATGAACCGTCGCTGGGCCCGAGTCAAATACAAGGTCACCCAGGTTACGTGCATCCCACCCTTTTAATTCATTTCTGTGCTTTTCTGCACTATTGTGAACATAGCCATGAAAATGCAGCAACAAAAAATTAGCTGTCAACTTAGTTATGGCAGTAAGAAACCTTCATCGAACAGTGTGGAGACTGGGGAAGTGTTATTTTTTTTATATTGATTTTGTCTCAGTGTTTACTCTTCTGTGCACGTTTTCTGTTTTTCACGGCCGTACGCTGAAGCAAATGAAAAATTACATTACTGCAAAATTTCAACAGTGAGACTTACAAACAGGACTGAAAGTTTGGGTGAGAAGCATAGACCTCCGTCCGATGCAAGCAGGACCAGGAAGAAAGGAGTCGAGCAATGGGGCAAATTTCATTATGTGCACACGCAGAAAGTTTGTTAGGGCCGATTATGGCCGTCGCTTGTTCCAAGTGCTGTTGCTCCGCGCGTGGACAGAGTTCAATGAAAATTTTGAATCATAATGAATGTGTTACTGAAGTTCAGAGCCGTACACGTTGTTGGAGTATTGGTCTTGGACAGTATACAGAGTTAAGGCAAAAAGAGAAATCTCCAACCAGAAGGTTTATTTTAAAAACCCGACGTTTCGAAGCCTGACCGGCTTCTTCTTCAGGGGTGAGATGGCCCGAGGTGCACGGCGCTTATATGCGCTTTCTTGCCGACAGTTGCCGCAAGCCTTGACAATAGAGTGGGGGCAAGGTCCCCGTGGTGCGGTTGATGTTTTCCGCTGTATTCTGTATGTGCCACGACTCGAGGAGAAGCCGCCGGCGCCAACAGCTTTCCTGTTCCAGGATCACCGCATCGTCAGGACTAATGCGGTGGTCACATTTTTCGCAGTGTTCCGCTACTGCACTCCTTTCGCTGTTCAGCTGACGCAGATCGTTCTTATGCTGCCGCATCCTTTCGCGGAAGTTCTTTGTTTCCCCGACGTACGCGGCGGGGCAGTCTGAACTTTTTCCGCCGGCGCGCGGTCTTTGGGAAGGGGGAAAAAACGGCCGATGGTGGTGGTTGGCTTGTGTGCCACGCCGACCCCCGCCTTTCCCAGAATGCGCGCTAATGTTTCGCTGGTTCCCGCGATGTAGGGAATCGGCACACGTCGTCGCTGAGGCGGCGCCGCTGGCTCTCTACCCCCACCGCCCTTATTCCTGCGCAAGGCCTTGCGAATGAACGCCCTTGTATAGCCGTTGTCGCCGAGATCCCGGATTATTTTTCCTTTTTCTTCCTTCTGCCGTCGTGGAGACGAGCAGATTCTTTCGGCCCTTTTCACGAGGCTTTGTACAACGGAGAACTTGTGGCAGGCGGGGTGATTTGAGCTGAAGTGGAGGTAGCGTCCTGTGTGTGTTGGCTTCCTGAAGACAGAGAAAGAGAGGTTCTGACGTTGTCTTCTCACCAACACATCCAGGAACGGGAGGGTTGAATGGATCTGCATTTCCGCTGTGAACTGAATGTGGGGATCCACGGAGTTCAAACGGGCGAGCAGGTTGCTGGCCTCGCCGGATTTCACCACGCAGAAGCAATCATCTACGTAGCGAACAAACAACTTGGGCGGAAAGGATGCTGCCGTATCCTTTCCGCGAAAGGATGCGGCAGCATAAGAACGATCTGCGTCAGCTGAACAGCGAAAGGAGTGCAGTAGCGGAACACTGCGAAAAATGTGACCACCGCATTAGTCCTGACGATGCGGTGATCCTGGAACAGGAAAGCTGTTGGCGCCGGCGGCTTCTCCTCGAGTCGTGGCACATACAGAATACAGCGGAAAACATCAACCGCACCACGGGGACCTTGCCCCCCCCCCCCCCCCCCCTCTATTGTCAAGGCTTGCGGCAACTGTCGGCAAGAAAGCGCATATAAGCGCCGTGCACCTCGGGCCATCTCACCCCTGAAGAAGAAGCCGGTCAGGCTTCGAAACGTCGGGTTTTTAAAATAAACCTTCTGGTTGGAGATTTTTCTTTTTGCCTTTACTCTTTCGCCCAACCAGGCAGACTTCTGCCGAATGTTTACCTTTAATTAGTATACAGAGTTGTGTTTCTCGTCTTCTTTCTAGTCGTTACTTATTCAAGCCTTCTCGTGGGTCTTGTCTCTTAACTCACGTTTCCACACCTTCGCAGAGTCACAACCCATACGAATACGAGACCCAGAAGAGAGAGATGTACGGCCAGGTCACGCCATACTACAAGACGGCGTCTCACCACACCATGTATTCCTGAGCGCAGTACTGCCCTTACGAGTGCACCGCGTCTCGCAGAAAAGGAAGGACTGCATCGGATCGACATGAGCCAAATGTGCGCGTGAAGCGACAGCATGTACTATACGAGAACAGTGCGTGCATGTGCGTCGCCCTCCCTTGGACGAATGTGCTGGGACTCAGTGCAACATCCTGGGATTGCCTAAGTGCTTCGCCTACTGACGAGACGCAGTGCCATCGCTACAGACATATCGGTGCTGCTGAGTATTCATAGTCCATGAGCACAGCGAGAAGAGCACATATGTGGGACATGTGGCTGCAAGAATCCCGTTGTTTTGCTGGAATCAGCCTTGTTCATCTTCCTGTACTGCCCTCTGCCGTTTTGGTAGCGGGGCGGAGGTCTGAGGGGTGATCCGGGACAATCGGTATCACTAGAACAAAAGCCTCCGAGATAGAAAGACGTGCGGAGACGCTACCACAGTGTTGCGCAACTTTCCCGTTAGGGGAAGGGCGCATGCGCCGCGGCACTGTGAAAGAAACTGCGGATTGTGAGTCTTCCTGCAGTACCATAAACAGTATCATATGGTTTTAATAAAGTCCTAGTGAAGCGACAAAGCTAGTGAACGCTGCGCAGAGATCGGGAACAAAAAGGTGTAAGAGTCGCAATTGTCAAGAAGTGCATTTATTTCCCTGCGGTTTGGACACGCAGTCTTAAATTGAGGCGGACGTTATGGGATGGCCGGTCGGGCTGAACATGTGGGGCTATTTTTCACTGCCATCGTGATCTGTTTTTATCAGTTCAAGATGCAACTGCAATCTTGTTCGCTGCAGCGCAGATCTATAAACGAACAACACTTTACAATGTGTGATGTGCAACGCCTCGTAACGTTTTCGTTCCTCTATTTCGGCGTTAGGGAAAAGCACTATGCAGGGTGTAGCAGTTGGCGTAGGCGTTACAGCAATAGTGAGCTGCAAATATAAAACAGCTTTTCATGCGGGCTAGTGCAGTGGAATAACTAGCGATTTCACAAGCATGACAGTGAATCTTAGCTAATAAAACCGGTGATTAGCATTTCGTCCCTGCGCGGGTCTGCCATTAGACCAAAGCTGAAGTTGGCACTACGTGCACTGTGCCACTTTGTTCGATTGATTTTTGCTGTATTGAGTGTCACGCAACTGAAAGCTTAGCAGAAAACTTAATAACACTGATTATGAGTTTATCAGTAAGAGAGAGACAGAGAGATGTGCGAGGTTAAACTCAATAGTAAATTTCCCTGAGCACGCCACTTGAGCAGCGCAGGCTACAGTGCGCATTGCAATGCAGCTGTGTAAGAGTATATGTGCGCGTTCGGACGCATTGCACAGTTCTAGATGACTTTTATAGACCGGTATTGTGGCTTCCAACAAGCGTCATTTTTCGTGGATCATGCAGAAAAGCTGGTCTATGTGTGTGAGTGTGATGATATGCGTGCATGCTTGTACGTGAGTGCGGTTCTCAGCCTATTATTTTTTTTTCCGGAATGCGAGATACGGGCGTGATTGATATCTTCTTAGGTTATTTAACCGCACGCGCTAGCTGTAGCCCGTGATCTAGGGCACGCATCTAGGGTTAGCAACATGAGTCCTAACTATCGCGTAATTTATGAGAGGCTCGCCAGCACGGTGCTGTGCAGACTTGTCGAGCCGGCATGCGAATGACGTATTCTACAAGTGTTCTTGCAGATACTGTGCTATCTTAATGAAGAAAGCCTTATAGGGGATCCAAGTGGATTATGCTTGTTCATCGCTGTGTCGACCTGTATGAGGCTGCTCCGGAGGACAGAATGGATTCCTAAAAGAGTGCTCACCGGACTCTGACGCCACCAGCGAAGACCGCAGTGTTTGGTAGCTTCGTGTATTTTTTTTATATTTTGGTATTAATTGTGTCAGTTCATGGTCCTGATTTCATTTGTTTGATAGAAGTCATCGAACGCCCATAAGATAATAAAAGTGATTCTCTGAAAGACTGCGTGACGTTTCTTTTTTTTACAACGCACGCCAGCAACGCGCTGGACGGCCCGGAAGGGAAATGGCTGCTGCCGCCCAATGTTGCCCGCATCGCAGCCTACATTTGCGGTACTCTAAAAAATTTTTCAGTATTTTATGTGGCATTCACGCTGCCCGCCATCTAAGCGCCAGTTTCTAATGCTGATGCACAGCGCACGTCCTCGTATCCAGAACAAAATGAAACTGGACTGTTCGTCTTCAATCATATTTCACTACTAGAAGGGCAGGACTGGTATTATAACTTTAGTAGCGCGACAGTTTTCCAGTGGAATGCCAGAGGACTTAAATCACGGATCTCATGTTTTCGCCAGTACGTTTTCCGCAACAGGTTTCCTGTATTAGTAATATGTGAACCAAATTTGTCAAAAGCGATAAAGCTCTCTGGCTACGAAGCCTTCACTTCATCGACCTGTGGTGAGCCCAGCAAAGTAATTGTGTATATCCGCACAGACTTAACCTACATTCAACATTTGGTGCAACCCCATAACGGAAATCAGTACGTGTGCCTCCGCGTTGCGCAGAAGAAGGTAGCCTTCACGCTTATCGGCGCCTACATCTCACCATCGGGTCGGTTCGACGGTGAAAGACTGCATGACATCTTGATGGCGACACCTGGACCCTGGATTGTTATTGGTGATTTCAATGCTCATCACTTGCTTTGGGGTAGCACCAAAATTGATTCCAGAGGCCGGAAACTTGCTGAATTCGCCTCACGCCACGAACTTAACGTTATGAATGACGGCAGTCCAACGTATTTACGTGGTTCGAAATATAGCAGTTGATTGGATCTTGCATTGGTGTCACGGCGATTCACTCAACAAGTGCGATGGTTCACTGATATTGAGACTCACGGCAGTGACCATATTCCAACGTATTTGAAGGTCACAGGTTTTACAACTTCCTCCTCATCAACTTACAGAAGAGTTAATTGGACAATGCACCAGACAAAGGTGGAAGAGGCGTGCGATGATATCGCGTGCGGCCTCGAGGAGGTAATTATAAATGTGATGGAAGCGGTTAAGTGCGCCTTTACGTACGTATCAAAACGTACAGATTTCGATGTGGAACTTGAGCGATTACGAACGATTCGTAGGCGGGCTGAGAGGAGATACAGGCGCACTAATTCGATTCATGACCTCAGAGACGCTCGACGTCTACAAAAGAAAATCCAACGTCGAATGGACAAGGTGGAGGACCAACGGCGGAAGAAATTTTGTGGATCACTCGATCCTCGCAAGCCTATGTCGCTTATATGGAGGACGGTGCGTGGCCTTGGCTCGACTCCACAACAACAACATCCATTCAGCACATTGGCTCTCCATCAAGGCCGTCTGCAGGTTGACGTTGCGGAAGATTTCTGCGTGAAGATTGCGGGAAATGTGGTCGCCATGAGTGACGAAGTTCTTAGTGATGCTCCTGTAGCGCGCGTCTCTGAACTGAATGTGCTCTTCTCACTCGAGGAACTAGATGCGGCTCTAGCCACCTGCAGGCGTTCATCGTCACCTGGGCCGGACGGCATTACATACGCTGCTTTATGCCATCTTGGAAGACGCGGCCGAGACCAACTACTGAAATGCTACAACCAGTCATGGAACGATGGCGTCGTTCCCGAAAGGTGGAAGTCCAGCCGTTTGGTACCGCTCCTCAAACCTGGAAAGTCGCCGCTTGATCTGGCATCATATCGACCCATTGCGCTGTCCAGCTGCGTGGGGAAAGTAATGGAAAGAATGGTTCTGACACGTCTCGAGTGGTACCTAGAGCGCTACAATATATATCCAGAGGCTATGGCTGGTTTTCGAAGAGGCCGCTCTTCTATTGATAATGTCATCGACCTTGTAACCTCTGTGCAACAACAGAAATACCTCAAGCGCATCTCGGTCGCAATGTTCCTCGATGTGAAAGGTGCATACGACAACGTAACGCACGATGCCATCCTCGATGCCTTGGCGAACGTTGGAATCGGTGGAGAAATGTTTCGATGGATTCGGAGCTACCTACTGAGGAGATCTTCTTCGTGCATACTGCGGAAGGCCGCACCGTTGACCATTACACCACTCGTGGCGTTCCACAAGGCGAGGTTCTCAGTCCTACGTTGTTTAACCTCACGATCATTGGCCTTATCCAAATTCTACCTCGATCAGTTAACCTCTCTGTATATGCTGATCTGGGCTTCAGCAGTGACACGACCCCAGGTACGCGCACGGCTCCAAAAAGCAGCGAGAATAACGTCGATGTACCTCCATGCTCGAGGCCTCAGAATTTCCACCGAGAAGTGCGTCTTAGTTCCTTTTACCCGCAAGCCCATGATCTGGTATCCCGTTTCCATCGACAACGTGAGGCTTTCGTATGCGAGACGTCACCGATTCTTGGGCGTCATTATCGACAGAGATCTTTCGTGGAGTGCTCACATCTCGCACTTGAAGAAGAGGCTCACCTCTATCACACACGTAATGAGATTTCTCGCTGGTAAAACGTGGGGCACATCAGTGTCATCTATGCTTCAGCTGTACAGAGCGCTCTTCTTGGGATATTTGCGGTATAGCACGCCCGTGCTTTCCAACGCCGGAAAAACTAACATCCGGGTCCTGCAAAGCATTCAAGGCCAAGTACTCCGCACATGCTTGGAACTACCTCGGTGTGCTAACACAGTAGCAACGATTGCTATTGCTAAAGACCACCCGATCACGACATATATAACTGTCGACACTCTCCGGGCACATACCCGTTACATATCCAGAGTGCCTGACCACCACCTCGCTAGCTTGCCACTAGAAAGACCAAAGGCAGCGTTTTCCAAAGTTGTTGCAGCTAACCAGCATTCCATCTCGTGGAGATACTCGCCCGCAACCACACCACTATCTCCGGAGTGGTGCATGAAAAGGCCCACTGTGCACCTTGAAGTGCCGGGGATATCAAAAAAGGCAAGCCTGTCATCTGCAGCCCTCAAGCAGATCTCATTGGACCTATTGCATTTGTCGTATGCTAACCGAATTCATGTTTACACGGACGGTTCGGTCTCAGGAAGTTCGACAGGTGCCTTTGTGATACCATCTCGATCAATCACCGTCAAGTTCAAGACATCACACGTCACGACATCTACGGGCTCCGAGCTCGCCGCTCTTCGAGCCGCTATGGAGTTTGTTATGCAAGAATCCCCTAGTAGATGGGCCATATTCTGCGACTCCAAGGCAGCCCTTCAATGCGTGCGAAGTCTACGACGTGGAAACTACCACCAGTTGGTGTCTGATATCAATGCGATTTGTCATCGCGCCGCTGATCAAGGACACGACATTGTTTTACAATGGCTGCCGGGTCACTGTGGCATCAGTGGGAACCACCTCGCTGACGACGCTGCCCGATGTGCCCACGATGGAGCGCCCACACTGTTCATACCCTTGTCGAAAGTAGATGCAGCTAGAGAACTTCGTCGCATCGCGTAATGCCACACTTGCGCACTGGAATTCTCCGCTTAACTCCAATCCTCGCCCTAAGAACCTTGAATCATTACTGCAGCTACAACTGCCATCCAAGATTTCTCGACGTGACGCTAAAATGCTGTGCCGGTTGTGGATCGGTGTAGCGTTTACTAACTCATTCAGCCATCGCATTGGCATGGCAGATTCATCCATGTGCGAAAGCTGCAATTGTACAGAGACTATCGAACATCTCTTGTGCCACTGTGCCCAATTTGATGAAGATCGCCGGACTCTCCAGTGTGCCTTGAATAGACTGGGTGACCGGCCCTTTAATGAAGCAAAGATCTTAGGAGCCTTGTCGCGTAGCCTATCAGCCCAGAAAGCCACACGAGCCCTCCTGCGGTACTTGAAAAGAACCCTATTGAGCGACCGCCTGTGAAACTCGGCACTGTGTGTGTGATGTGACATGTGTCTCCTCTCTCTCTCTCTTTTACTCCTCTTTTCCCCCTCCCAATGTGTAGGGTAGCAAACTGGACGCATCCCTTACGAAAATGCCAGATATGGCCCATATATGTTTTATATACGGACGTATATGATCAAATAAGGGGACATATAAAGTCATATATGGCCATATATGAATTTATATAATTATATAAAAGTGTTCATATAAGTCCATATACTGCCATAACCTGCCATATACGGCTTCACATAAGGTCATGTACTGCCATATATGGCTGTACTGATATGCATATAAGGGCACTTATAAGGCTATATAATCCCATATATGAGTGCATTTATATGCATATAAAGGCTCATATATTGCTGTATACTCCCATATATGGATGCAAATATGAATGTAAATGTGTCCAAAAATCGCCAAAAATAAGGGAACTGAAGCATTCGCTCGCTGCCTTCATAATTACTTTTTCTGTGGTGGGAGACATCTTGAAATGACTAGACACACCAATTACGCCATAATTAAACAAAATAAATTAATTAGATTTTTAATTAGCGGAGAGACGCGGTCGAGTCAAAAGGGAGAATTGCGGTCCTTCCGGTGAAAAGACCATTGCCGCTTTGACATCTTGAGAAATCGGCCTCTGGTAATTATTGCGGAGCAATGAAATTGAACCAAATTCACTGGCGAAACCAAAACCGTAGCTCCAATGAGCGCAACTGGCAGACGACCAGAATGACGTCACTATTCACGACGGCGATTGCAGTGGTGTTAGTTCTTCTGCATTTGTTAACGTAAGTGCACCATACGTGCTCTAATTGCACACGAAATCCGCACAACCCCGAAGCGAAGTCAATTAATCGGTGGCTGGTAAAACACGCTCGCTCATTCTGGACATCTCGGAAAGGTACTAGTTGTGCTGTTCCGAGTTTCGGTTTCGCCTGCGAAATTTGTCAGATTTCATTATTCGCTAGTAATTGCCAGCGGCTGCTTTCGCAAAATCAAAAAGTGGCAACAGGCTCTTCGCAGAATTAAGGGCTGCAATTTTCCCATTTGACTGGACCACTTGTCTCCACTAATTAAAAAGTTAAATAACCCAATTTCTTTGATTCCTGTCGTAATTTATTCCTCTGCTCAGCTTAATTTGCCACCACAAAAAAAAAGTAATTATGAAGGCAGCGTGAATATATCTCATATTTTTATTTCTGAGGATTTTCGGACACATGTCTTGAAACACCCTGAATTAGGGTGCTTATAAAGTCATATACTATGCAATGAAGCTACTTTCATTTATTCTAGCTCAATCATGCAGATATGACTTTCCAAAGAATCCATATTGCCTATTTTTGGCCTCTTGACATTGTGCCCCTCATTTTTCATCTGGTTCTTCCAGTTGTAGCATTCCTTATTTTGTAATATCTTGAACCATATTGCAGTGAAAAACGAAACGTTTTCAAGCAAACAGCAGTGCCACAACAGAACAACATAATGGGTAATAGTTGGTGTATATTTGTACTTTTTTTAGTGTGCAGACAGTACATTACTAGGAGACAGCAGTGTATTAAAATATTAAAAAAAAAGAAGAGGGAAGGAAGAAGTTTCAATTAACCATGAGTCGAACCCACAGACAACAGCACTACCAAGCTGTCCGCGTTGCGCGTTAAACGGCTACACCACCCGCGCGCTTTTCTTTCTTTCTTTTTCTTTATTGGATACCGCCCGTGCGCTTGGCAGTGCGAAGGCTTCATTTTTTTTAGTAAAAGCTGCGACCTATAATATCTGTGTTCTACTTAATAACCATCGCGCCAATTAAATCAGTGCTACGTCGTCAACACCCGGCGTGACCTAGATATGAATAGCTCCGTACTGTTCCGAGACGCGCTAGTTGCGATCTCGCTCGATCACTAACTCCGCACTGAACAAAGGCTAATTACCTCAATAAACAAAGATTTTCTACCGTACAGGGAGCTCTAATGTACGTGCTAGCGTCGTAAGTACGTAGCGGCGACACCAGCAGAGTACGATAGCTTGTTAATTCATTTTGCTTCGACGCAATGTACGTACGAAATGCCACTGTTTGAAAGAGAAAATGCTGTCTTATGTGAAAATTCTACTATTTTTAATCGACCTCTGATTAAATAAGAACGCACTGTACATAGAAGTAATGCAGAGCACTGCTTCGACCGCCGATGGAAAAGTAAAGCTCACTGTCCGCGCTAGAAGCCTGTCGTCTGCTATGAAAACGCAAACAACAAAAAAGGCAAATCTGCTGAAGTACTATTTGGCTTACATTGCATAAATTGCTCTTCAAGATAAGCTATTATTTTCATTGTAAACTATGTTTTTCGAATAACATGCGTGCACTTTTTAATTTGACTCGCTCACGTATTTTTCTTTTTTTTTTTTCATCAACTCTACGAGCCAAAGCCATCCACAGTCAAAGCCAAATGTCATTTATTCTTTGTTCAGTGTCAGCGTCTCGTGAGCTCGTTACGTCTCAAGAACATTAATTTCATCTAAGAACGTGCCGCCCTCCCTTTTACGATGTGCAAAGATCGTGCGCAAGTCGTGCGTTTTTTGGAGCGCCAGTCACGTACGAGTCGTTCAAGGAATCGAAGGAATGTACTACGGGCGCTCGTAGGACTCCGCAGCATGTCCTCAGCTGATGGCTGACGCCCGTGGCTACCGACACGAGACCGGCTACCGACTGCGTGACAGTATGAAAGGTAAGTGACACATGTTATTATGCAAAGTACGCAACTCAGCGGAAGGCTGTGTTATCGCACGCGTACGAGGCGTTGTAGAGACGCTACCTTATGCCCATTTGCGAGTGACAAACATTGTCCCCGCTACCGATTCGCTATGACTACGCTCATACGAGCAGAAAGAGCCACGACGCATCGGTACGGCTTTACGGAAGGAAATTTGTAACAACTGAGTTAACATGCATGCGTATGATGATCGATTTGTCTGATGAGCATCATAGTGAGCAGGACGCAGGCGTCACTCGCATTGCATCGTTGTTAAGACAGCAAAGCAATGCTGCAACGCCATTTACTGTGCAGCCTTGTGCTCACGTTCGTGTGCAATGCAATTCGTGTGCGAAGCGGTATAATAAGCTGAAACTAATGGTGAAGTGTTGACTATGCGCTTAGACACTGACTTGAACTGGGTAAACGTAATAATGTTAATAGTGAGCTGGAGCCGTGTTTTCAGCATAGCGTAGAGACGTGTTCGTGCAGTATGTGCGTGTGTATCACCTTCACTTGTCAGTAATATTGTACGAACGAGCATTCACGATTATGAAAACTGGCATGCACAATGCGAGATTTCATATTCTGTCAGAGTGACCATGTGAACCTTATCCGAAGCAGCAGATTTCATATTCTGTCAGTGTTGCTTTTTATACATGAGTGTACTGCCTTCACGTAGTTGTATACATTACACTGCTGTGTGGTAGTGGTTTAATTAGCATGGTACTGTGCGGTTGCTTATGTAAACACGTTAGGAGGCAGAAGGATCTGAATAGGCTAGTTGTCTCATGAGGAATGTAAGTGTGCTAGCACAAACACGACAAGGACAGAAGAAAGACGTAGCAACAGGACCAGCACTCTTACGCGTGTACCTTCTGTCCTCATCTTGTTTGTGCTAAGACACGTAGGTGCATATAATTTAGCAACAGGCTGTTTATGTAATGCTTTTGTTGCCCATTTAATGCTTCAGAACAAATAAAATAGATTGTGCATATATAAACACGCCTTGACAAAGCAAATTTCATGCTGTTATGCCGAACACCTAACAAAAGCCTGTCACGTGGTCACTTGCTTTTGTTTCAGCTTCTGAATACTGTTTATTTTTATTAGTTTCTAACTTCAAGAAATTGCACGTCAAATTGATTAATGCTTCTTGACCTTATAATAAGTGCATTGAAAGTATTGCGCGCAGTTACAAAGTGTGACCTTACACATATTCAATGCTGCTGCCTGCACAGCTCTGTCATGCTTACTGTTTCTCATTTCTCCCTAACTTATTGCTTACCGTAAAATCCCGAGCAAGCGCCCCCCCCCTCCCTTCTTCGGGAGATTTCAAATATGCGACCCATTCTCTCCTCCCACCATTTTCACTGTTTTCATTTGTCCAACGAGTGTGAATGAAAACAGGGAATGCATGCGTATTCAATAAAGCATTTCATTAGAAGCACGGATGTGCATTTTGTATTCTTAGCGGCTCATCCACGGCCACCTTCAATTTTGATTCATGACCGAGCAAGGGGCCCCCTCCAAATCTTGTCGGATTATCCCTCACTGTAGGGGTGGCGCTTGCTCAGGATTTTACGGTAGTGTTTCTTACTTTCCTCTTTTTAGACAAATGCGTACAACGCGGTAAGGTAGGCCGCTTTGCTAGAGAGAAAATTGGTGCAGTCGAATATGTAAATAATCCTCGTACCTCTCAGGAGTCGCATACACCTCGCATAGCATGTATAATGTACAGTACTCACGGATTGAAATAGGACACTTGGAGCGCATATGGCCGCCGGTATATGCAGCGCCGCTCGTGGATCCTCATGGAACCAAGGTGGTGCATTGGGGTATAAAGCAAGGGGGAGAACATCTACGCAGCAGGATTGCTCCTTCCGGTCGCCAACAAGCCGGCCTGTAGTTCACCACGCTGAGAGTGTGGCGCTGGAAGGCTTGCGCGCTCTCATATGCCGACTGAAATGGCTTGCCGGTGTGCACCTCTTATATTGCCGCGCGAGCAGAGGGCGCTCTCGTTACACGCGCTTTGGTGATGCAGCACAAATGCTGTGCAAGACTAAGGGATTGTGCCTTACAGTGTGCATGTAAGCAGTCTATTCTGCCAACATTTAAGTGCAGGGCCCGCTATCGTCACGGTTAATCGCAGTGACAAATCACGGTGAAATGAAATAATGTCTGTGTTCTTCCCGCTTTCTTCGCCCATGTTCAACGCCCAATCTGCATCGTGTTGCAAGCAGCGGCCAATGTAGCGTCAACGAACACATGTAAGGCACAATCTCTTAGCTGAATCCTGTGTCTTACTTGCATAGCGTGCGTTCCACATCGCCAAAGCGCGTGTAACGAGAGCGTCCTCTGCTCGCGCCGCAATATAGGAGGTGCGCACTGGGGAGCCATTTGGGTTGGCATACGAAAGCACGCAAGCCTTGCAGCGCCACGCTGGCAGTGTGGTGAACTAAAAGGCCGACTAGTTGACGACTGGAAGGAGCAAACCTGCTGCGTCGATGTTCTCCTCCTCGCTCTATACCTCAATGCAACACCTTCGTTCCATGAGCACCCACGAGCGGCGCTGCATATACCGACGGCCATCTGCTCCGAGTGTCCTATTTCAATCCGGGGGTACTGTGCACTGCACATACAATCCCAATTAGCTCTGATCGATTCATTTGTTCAGTTATGCTCTGCTTAAAAAGCGCAAATGAAGGGAAGGTGTTGGCATTTGTCGGTTCGGTGCATTACCTGGCCATCCTTTTTTTTAATTATTTTTTGTTCTTACTTTAAGAACTATGGCAGCGCATGTTAGGAGGCAGACACAAACAAAGTGACGCACAACACAAAGCCTCAAATGCTAGTTGATAGTTTTATACATGCAAAAAGGACAGAAAACTGGAAAACAGGATGGGGGGGGGGGGGATAAGTGGGTCTGAGTCCATTTAGTTATGCATCACTGTCGGAAGAAATGAAAAGTGTAAGAGCAGTGAAAGTACAATGTCACATATGGTTGCTGAGTCGGTTGGCCTTCAAAAGTCACAGCCGCACTTTTGTGGCTTTCAGCAGCCTTGATATTGTGACAAAGTAGGACAGTAGCACTGGCAATTGGGCGAGTTGGTACGGATGCATAGATTTAGCACGGTGCAACAATTCAGACAAAAAGACGAACAATCGATGGCACTTGTGTTCGTGTGATCATTCATTTTTTCATCTGCCTTGTTGCGCCGTTCTAAAAGTGGGAGAGACAAGAAAAACCAGAGAGCATGACAGATTGACCGGCTTATAGATACTGAATAAGCAGTGTCCTCATTTTTTCATTGAACTAAGGAACCCATGCGTTTCATCGTCGTCACCATGCCCTGGCAGGTATACATGAAATCTGTGCGGCATTTGGCCCATGCTGAAAATTGTGTTACATCGTCGTCGCTATGCCGTGGCACATACACACTTCAATATGGCTGTGGGAGTATGCACAAACTATGGTCCTGACATCTTGTTCAACATTCTATTTGGCTGCCAAGAGGAATGCCCTTGTAATCAGAGGCTCGGAATAGAAGCCAGCATGTGACAGCTCTCAGCATGTGTTCTGCACAGCACTGTTTTGCCCCAAGCTTCTAAAATCATGTTTTGTTTATGGTACCACTCATGCAGAATTTGCCTTTGCTGCTGCATTACTATCGTCTAATCTCATTTGTCGTAAGTGTAAATACAGTGAAACCTCGGCGATACCATCACAGCTGATACGAATTTCGGGCTGATACGAATTTTTCGTTGGTCCCGGCCAAGGCCCATTAGCCTGCAATGCAATGGAGTACGGTTGTTGCGAACCAATTTTCACCCAGTGACGTTTGATACGAATGTATGCTACCGCACAGGTACGAAGAGGTGCTGTTGGTGCTGTCCTGGAAGATGCACCAAGCACGTGCGAGCGCGGGAACGCAAGCGTGGGCATGCGCGCCGCACCACGAAATTGTCAGAATCACGGTATCAGAAAACACTTTTCTTACGGTCAGAATAAACCCTCAGAGACGCGTCACGGCCTCCGAGATTGTGTGCCCGAATCTTTGAAGCTCTTAAGTGCCTCCGTGTGCCTTCGCATTTAGATTACAGAGGATATTAGTGCCATGCTTCTTTTTCTAATGCGTCGATGCGGGCTCCTGTCGTTGTACTGTGTTTACACGTGCGTGCCTCATGTATCAGACATCCTATGAAAGGTGGACGAGGACCAAAAGAAGACCAGGACGGTCTTTGCGAAGGAGTCATGCCTCACAGTGTCAACATGCACTACCGTTGATTTCGCACTTGTGCGGGGCATGGCCGTAAATATCCCAAAAACATCCCCAACACCTCCACGATAACAAAATCATAACACAAGACCGTGGTTCTGTAATTTTGTGGCCTTGATCCATGGCGTCAAAGCGCTTCTTTCGTTACTTTTACTGCAGTACTCCGGTGTCATGAAAAAAAAAACATACTAAAATTTTAAAGGGGCTATTGCTGTCGCAGGTCACAACGCACCTGGTTCATTAATTAAATATGCGCGTATGGGCCATATATTTATCAGTACTGGTATGATTGCCGACATCTAAAAACTTAACTGACAATCGTTCGGGGTTCTTGCGGACATTGCTGTGGCCCTGAAAAACAATAAATGAAAATGTACGCCAGCTTTCTTTTGTCGCATGCTAATTTTTCATGCTTTCTGCTGATACGAATTTTGGATGATACGAATATTTTTGTTAGTCCCGTGAGATTCGTATCACTGAGGTTTCACTGTAGTAGTGGGGCATGCTCATGCATAGATATCGTTCCTCTCCTGAACTTTTGGAATGGGTATCAACAGAAGAGTGTCTGAAGATATTCACCACCATAGAAAGGAGATGAGATTTGTCTCGTTTCTGTCTTGTCTCCCTTCTATCGAGGCTACATGTCTTGTGTATTTCAGTTGAGGGGTGATTCTACAAGAGATCAAACATGCATGTCCAGTCGATATTTTTGTTTTGTCTGGTTTTTTTATGTTATGCGGGCACATTGAAAGCGCATGGAACCGAAAATTTTATTTCCAAAAACGCTCCCAGCGCGGCAAAAAAATATTTGAAAGCGGCGCGCGCGTCCTGTTTTTTCCTCACTGCAATATTTTAAAATTTTACGGCCGAATTTAACGCGAACTATAAATTCTGTGTCGAAAACTTTTTCTGTTGATTTTAATACACATTACTGTGAATTACATCCATGCTTCTTTATGCCGTCCTCAAAAGGAGAAAAATGTGAAAAATAACAGGGCCCAAATCAAAAAAGTTTGCAAAGTTGATATGCCTTGGTGCCTTTTCTATTTGACACAGAAACTTCAAACAGTGTCAATACACAAAAAAGCCTTTGCAAC